>NC_133659.1:68723864-69024923 GCF_037893015.1 Macrotis lagotis | reverse complement strand
TTAGAGGAGGGAGTTTTCTCACCTATAAAGTTCTCTATACCAATAATGCCAATCAGAGTCCAGTCCATATGATTTTGCCCATGAATACTTATCATTTTCACCTCAGTGGTCCTCAGTGTCCCCTTTGTAAAGGAACAAACTACACAAACTGGCATCTGGAGAAAACAATAGCTTAAAAAGGCCAAACTCTGTCTCTTGGGTCATCACTAACTGTCCTGACCTCTCTCTCTCTCTTGCCACAGGACTCTGATGACTCTGTAGGAGAGAGTAAGGTCTTTTCCCCCTTTGCACAGCTTTGCCTCATTTAAGTCCAATTGACTTGAAAAGTCAAGATATCACTCTTCTGATATCATTGGACCTCTTCTAGAATGCACCATGAGCAATGAACAACTTTGGAGGCTCCAGGACTGAGGATAGAGTGCTGTGCTTAGAATCAGCAACCACCTGTGATATTAGCTTCAAGATCATGGGCAAGTCACTTTATTTTCCTGAATCTGTTTCTGAATTTATAGGTGGAGGCCATGATACCCATAGCATCTATCTCATAGAAGCAAATCAGATGATAAAGGAGAAGTATTTTACCACGATACTTATTATTATTAATCTAACTCCAAGTCCTATTATTTGTAAGTTCTCTTTCAGCCTTTGGTTTTAGGACCATTATGATGGTGGATCCTTGTACTAAAAGGACAGCATGTTCATGGGGGAACAAATGGCAACAGCTGAGGGCTGTGGAATAGGATTCTAACCCTCTGGCTATGAGAATTACAAAGATAACTTGACCATGTCTTATTTCCTGCCAGAGCAGCCTTTTTCTCTTTACCACCTATGCTCTAGAGGATACTAAAAAAACAGGGGTGGAAGCTGGGGAAGAAAGTGGGATGATAGAAATAAAACTTGGGGAAGCATTGGGACAACAGCAATCCTGAAGAGTCTCTAGCTTGACTTCATCTCAGTTGGAATTTTAAAACAAGCTTGAATTTTTTTTTGTCTTTTCCTGAAAAATAGTAGGGCCAGTTTCTGAGCCATTCATGCTGCCTCTTTCTCCTTCCATCGAAAGGACAGGATAAGGTGGGTGGGCTAAAGAAGAAATTGCTTAATGTAGAGTGCACTAAGAAGAAATTGTTTAATGTAAATGAGGGACAGAACAGCTAAAAAGTGAGAAGAAAGGAAACATTAAATGCTTATTCTATTTTGTTCAACTGTGGAGGCTGCTGTGGTTTTATTTAAGAAAATTGTCCATTCTGTTTATTCAACTCGTTTTCATGTCGAAATAATATGCAGCTTGGAGGCTCTCTCTTTAATGCTGGTGAATCCACTTGGGGAGAACACTTTCCTATTGATTTGCATGTCAACGATTCAAATGGGGATATTTATACTGACTGAGCACCTAATAAAAATTTAAATTATTGTTTAAAAAAAAACCCAGTCCAACACAGAGAAAAGGAGGAGAAAAAAGTCAAGGAACAGTTATCAAAATCAAGAATTGTTTTTAACATTCCAATAACAACCCAAAGTCACAGGAAGGCCGCCAGGAATCCTACTGGCCTTAGGCAAAAGTGATATGGGCTCCTGGCCACCTATTTTCCTCTCTCCCCAGTTCTTTCTAAAGGAGTCTTCCAATTTCATCTCTAGGCTTCCAGCTGTTTACATGTTGTTAACCAACATCCCCCTCCCAATCACCCCAAGGCCTTCTCTCTCTCTACTCAAGTTCCCCAGACTTTAATCCTCCTTCTTCCCTCTATCTATTCTAAAACTTGCTCTCTGCCAGGTTTGGAAAAGATCCAATTCACTAGAAGGTGTTAATGACCTCAAGTACTTAGCATGTTAAGCCTCTGGAAGTATTTGCATTTTAACCCAAAGGAATGACTCTAAGGTTATTGAAAGCTGCTGCTGTGAGTTTTTGGTAATCCACCTGGAAGACTGGGAGAGATTCTATTTTGTGTGATGGGAGATTTCTCCAAAGGTCTTTGATCTTGACCTCATCATTATTGATTACCGTACTTTGCACTGATCCTGGAGAACTGGAAGCAGAATGGGAATCTCATAACCATCTCACACACTGTTCCAAATACTCGGCCATCATCATAGCATTTGAGGATCCTGGCTATCTCTAGCATGCCATTGTTTCACAGCATCCTTAGGACCACCCTGCAAAACTTCTAAAGTTCTGGATGTCATGAAGGGGTTGCAAGAAGTACCTTGGCCATGGACCTTGGGTCAGGAAGATCTGAATTCAAATCCCTACTCAGATACTTGTTGTGTGAGAAAGATCAAAGAAGATATAAAATCTTTTCTAGGAATAGATGGGGAAAAGTCCACCCCCACCCATGGCTGACAGTTTAGTTTCTCTTTTCACCGTGATGAGGAATGATCTTGGGACAGGAAAGAGCAGAATAAATATGACTAATGGTATATCCAAAATACATGACAAGATGAGAAGAACTGTGCTTGATGGGTTCAAGTCATCCAACAGAAATAATAATTGTTACTCTAAACAATTGAAAGAACAAATAGTTTTTATTTCTGAGCCTGTTAGTGATTTCTGAAGGACAACTAGGTGGCACAATGAATATATCACTGGCTTTGGAGTCAGGAGAACATGAGTTCAAATCTAGTCTCAGACACTTACCACTTACTAGTTGTATGACCTTGGGTAAATCACTTAACTTTGATTGCCTCATATCCAGGGTCATCTCCAGTCTTCCTGATTTATTCTATTCATTATTATTATTATTATTATTATTATTATTATTATTATTATTATTAGTAGTAGTAGTAGTAGTAGTAGTAGTAGTAGTAATGGGGTTAAGTGACTTGCCCAAGGTCATGCAGCTATGCAATTATCAAGTATCTGAGGCTGGATTTGAACTCAGATCTTCCTGATTCCAGGGCCAATGCTCTATCCACTACACCACCTAGCTTCCCCCCCCACCCCAGTCTTCCTGATTTATATCTGACAACTGGTTTAAGATGACTCTGGAGGAGAAAGTGAGGCTAGTGCCTTATCACAGTCCAATTCATGTGCTTGACATGGCATCATCTCCCTGATATCATGATTTTCTTTAAGAATGAAGGACAAATATTGGTCAATCAATCAGTGAATTTTTGAAATCAAGCAAATTACTGATACGCAGTTCTAAGCCTGGAGTCAGGAAGAACTGAGTTCACATCTAGCCTCAGACACTTATTGGCTATGTAGTTTGAGACCAGTGACCTCAGATTCCTCATCTGTAAAATAGGGATAATAATATAACTTACATTTCAGGATTATTATGAAGATTAAATGATTTGATTGTAAAGTCCTCCTAACTTCAGTCTTGGCACTCTCCAATGCTCCATCTAGCTATGTGTTTGTGTGTGTGTGTGTGTGTGTGTATGTATGTATCATGTACTCATACTTACATAGGCACACAAATATGTACATGTGTATTTGTAGGGGCATATGAATGCATTCATGTAACATGAATGTATGCACACAACACATACATTCAAATTTACACATATGTGTAGATGTGTATCTTTCTATATACACACACACACAGACACACAGACACACATAAAAATACCCACATATGAAAAGCATTTGTACAAACCTCTAAGACTCTTCTTCTAAACAAAAGAAGATAGTTAGGCTAGGAAGTAGGAAATGGTTGAATCACTAGCTCCAAAGAACAGTTATTTATGTTTTTGCTCTATATCCCATTAGTATTAAAAACTCCTAGATGGTATGGACTATTTTTTGTTTTTTCTTGGTGGTTAATAAGAATTTGAAAGGAGGTCTCTAATGGGGTTTTTTTAATCAATGACTTGGATGAGAGAATAAATGGCATGCTTATCAAATTTGTAGATACCATCATGCTAGGCAGCACACTGGACAACCAGAGACAGAATCCATAAAGATCTCAAGAGAGTAGAATATAAGGCTAACTCCACTAAGATGAAATTTAGTAGAGAGAAATGTAGAGTCTTTCACTTGGACTAAAAAAAAGTCAATTTTATAATTATAAGATAGGGGAGACATGACTGGATGGGAATTCATAAAAAGATTTGGAAATTTTAATAGAGTATAGGTTTTATATGAGTCAACATTATGATATGACAGTCAAGAGAGGGAATGCAATCTTAAACTTTATTTTAATATTTTATATAAAAGTTTTAGAGACACATAGTGTCTGTCTGGTGAGAGTTTTTTCCCTGTCCACCCTGTTCTTCATTTGCTAGAGTTGAGAATTGTGCCTTAACTATTGCCTCATCCTGAAAAATCCTCTCAGGATCTCTTTGCCTTCTTCCTTTTTATGTTTTCCCTCAGAAGATGGTGAATTCCTCGTTACTGATTGGGAAGATCATAGATAGGAATTATTTTGTCAGGTGGAAAATATGACCTCTGAAGTATGATTATGTGAGTTTGAAAATTTGAATTCTGAATTCCCAACTTTCAACTCCAAGTGGTAAAATCATCCATGACTGAATTTCTAAACATATAGTAAATACCAAAGGGCAATACTATTTGTTAAGTAAGGAGATTGGATCGGAGATAGCCTCAAGGTTAAATCATTAGTTTTATCATTAGTCTTGTTTCTGACTTTTATCTTTTACAATCACACTACAATTTTTCTAGAAATGAATTTCACCAAATTAGAATGTAAACAACAAAGAGAGTCTTCTCTTTTCTAATTGTATTTACTATGCTTAGCCCATTGATTGACACATGGAAAGCACTTTAAAATACTTTTCATTTATTGAAATTGAATTTCATATCAAAATTTATTCATTATCTTTAGGATCGCATGCTCTAAATTTCCATGATGTTATCTTTCCTACTGGCCCTATTCTTTCAAGATTTTCACCAATTCACATTCATCTTTTTCATTGCCCAATCTACTGGAAAAGGGAATTCCATATTCCAATAAGTATTTATCTTATTTTGTTTACTTTTGTTCCCCTTTTCCTGGTGTGGATAGTCATTTGTGTTGATTTTTTGCATACCAACAAAATGGTGCCAGAGACAAAACTCCCTTCATCTTTTTCATCTCTTGTCATCATCTCCATCCTCCTTTTCATTCTAATAATTCCATACCCTCTGATTTTATCAGTCTTCCCAATCTTCTGGTGCTTTAGGTGCATCTTTTTGCATACTCTTAATCTCTTTCCCTGAGCCTACTTTAATTTCCATGGCAGGTTCATGAACTTGCAATACACTTTCATTATATTTTCCAAAAGCACATATCACTGGGCAGTCTATCCTTCACTATGTCCAATAAAGATGCAGAACATAGAGTAGGACTGTGGGAATCTGGGTTTGACATCTATCTGTGACTGTTGAGTCTTTTTTGGCAAAGTAATGGGGTTAAGTGACATACCCAAGGTCACACAGATAGGTGATTATTAAGTGTCTGAGGTAGGATTTGAACTTGGGTCCTCCTGACTCCAGGACTGGTCCTCTATTCACTGTGCCACCTGGCTGCACCTGTGGTTGTTGTTTTAAAGTTGATTTAGATCAAGACTGTGGATGATGATGGGGCAGCTAGGTGGCGCAGTGGATAAAGCACCGGCCCTGGAGTTAGGAGTACCTGGGTTCAAATCCGGTCTCAGACACTTAATAATTACTTAGCTGTGTGGCCTTGGGCAAGCCACTTAACCCCATTTGCCTTGCAAAAACCTAAAAAAATAATAAAAATAAAAAGACTGTGGATGATGAAAAAAGTATTCAAGTTCAGGTGAATTTTAGTGCCCATCTTCAGAGGGGGTCAAGAAAGGGGTGTCATCCCCAGGGAGGTGTGAGATACATACATAAAGCTGGTACATGTCTATCACTTACCTGCCAAGACTTGAAAGCAATAAGCTGGGCAATCAGGAGAACCAAGCAGGAGATTACATACAAGTCTGTTGCAGCACTCTAAATAAGGGAAGCATTTCAGAGGGGCAGAGTTGAAAAATCACTACTATCCAGCTGGCAGATGTAAGTATCTTTCCTCCAGTATGTGGTTAATGTTCCATTCATGGCCCAAAGGAATAAACCTTGTCGCTGACAGCATCCCAGACTAAGTTTCAATGGGAAAACCATGCCTGAAGGATTTGACTCACAAGGGACCCCTGGAAGTTCCATGAAGTTAGAGACTCTGATTTAACCAAATTTTGTCTACCTCACTTCCCTCCTAGTGGAGCCTAGTGATCTATCTATACATGATAAATGCTTAACACATGGGTTTAGTTGTTGGTGAAAGGTGTAGTGGTTAGAAATTTGGTTCCCCTTATGGCACATTAGCTGTGTGACCCTAGGAAATCATATAACCTCTCAGTGCAATAGGTTACTCTCTAAGGCTATTATAAATTGCAGAGCAGGTGTTTCTTTACATTAGAAGACAGAAGAATATTGATGGTAGATAGATCATTATTAAATGCTTACAATTTACCAAACACTCTGTATATTGATAGGTTTACAAATAACAGAGGGGGAGAAAAAGAAAAAAAAAGGTGCAGTCCTCTACCCTCAAGGAGTTTACATTCAAATGGGGAAAGATAAGGGGTAATCTGGAAAGTAAGGAGAGTCAGGGAATAAGACCACTGGTGAGAAGGTGGAAAAGTCTGGAGAGTGAGGAATGAAGTGAACATAGCAAGGGGAATTCTTCAAATGGCGATTATGGCCAGGGACTCATGAATCAGAAAAGAGGAAGCTCTTTGATACCACAGTTTATTATATCATTGAAATTGCATTTATTATGCCTTTCTTTCCATTTGCACATAGATCCTGAAAACATATAAATTATCAAAGAACAGGAGCTTTGAGAAGATAACTTTTCATGTATCTGTGAGATGATCACTTGTAATGGATTTGGGAGAGGGAATTCTGGTTGAGATATGGGTTGGATTAGTTTCTGACTCAGATCTTGTGATAACCACAAGTGATTGAACTCAGGAGGAAGATGGGGGACTGCAAAGTATAATAAACTGATACAGGAGGTAGAAAAACAGGAGTCAGAAATTCAACTTTCCAATTGGATAGGTGACCAGAGAATACCAGGTAGGAATAGTGGTAGCACAGATGCATTGAAATCTTTGAGTAGGTAAAGTCTCATAGCAAACAAAATTGCTTACACCTGTGGTATCAAGCAAGCGGTTTATGATTGAGGTTAAAAATAAATCCCAGAGTTCAGTCTTAAAGACATGTCTATACTTTATTTTTTAAGGGGGGGGGGACCCATCCAGATACTGGCAGAGGAGGAGGAACATCACTGTGAAAAGTGGGGCAAGGGCCTGGCTCTCCAAGAACCTACTATTTTTTTTTAAGATTATGCTTGAGGAATTGAGAAAAGTAGGGCAGGATAAGGACCTTGGGGCTAGGCAGCAGTGAGATGGAAACAAGGGGACGAAACAATGCAGAGGGCTGGAAGATAGTTGAACTGAGTATGAGCTTCACTGATTTGTTGAATCTTAATCTGAATGAATAAGTCATCAACTATTTATTGAGCATCCACTGTAGCTAGTGGCTCAAAGGATTTTTCTCTGAGACTTTTAGCCTAGAAGACCTTGAGGGGCAGCTAGGTGGCACAGTGGATAGAGTGCTGGCCATGGAGTCAGGAGGACTTGAGTCCAAATTTGGTCTCAGACACTTAATACTTACTTAGCTGTGTGACCTTGGGCAAGTCATTTAACCCCATTGCCTTGCCCCCCGCCCCAAAAATCAGCCAAAAAAGAAGACGTTGAGTTCAAATTCTTATTCACTCACTATCTGTGTGACCTTGGGAAACCTCCTTTTAACTTCAGGTTCCTTAATTTTAAAATGGAAACATGGGTAGTATTTGTGACTTTGTGAAACTTAGAGCAGATATAGTAGTTTTGTTGTTGAGTCAATTTTTTAGTTGTGTCTAATGTTCATGACTCCATTTGGGGTTTTCTTGACAAAGATATTAGACAGGTTTATCCTTCCTTCTCCAGCTCATTTTATAGATGAGGAAATTGAGGCAAACTAGGTTAAGGGACTTGCCCAAGGTTACAGTCAACTAGTAAGAATATGAGGCTGGAGTTGAACTCAGCAAGAAGAGTCTTCCTGGCTTTAGACCCAGTTCTCTATCCTCTGTTGCCTAACTATCCTTCATGGTGGTTAGACATAATAATTATTATATTTAATTTGATTCTATGTAATATATCAGATAATAAACAACAGTAATATAATATATAAACAATATATTATGATTATATTTAATAGATAATATATTTGAAATTACTTTTACTATCAAGCTCTAGGGCAGCAAAATGACAGAATGAATAAGGGGTTGAGCCTGGAGTCAGGAAAACTTCCTGAGTTCAATACTGATTTCAGATACTTAGTAGCTGTGCAATCCTGGGTGAGTCACTTATTCCTGGAGTTGGAGAAATAAATGGCAAACCCATTCAATATTTTTGCTAAAAAAAACCCCAAATGGAGTTATGAAGATTTGGATATGGCTAAAAAGTGACTCGGCAACAAATCAAACTCTGTGTGAGGCACTAAAATACAAAAGAACAAAAAGTTATTTTCCTTAAATGACTCTCTATCACAGAGTCATAACCTTAAGATCTGGAAAGGACCTTACAGGTAATATAGATCATCCTTTTCATTTTACAGATGATGTAAACATCCCTTGAACCAGTAGGACAAGAGGATGAGAGAATTGAAGTTCAAGGTTACCGAAATAATAAGTATCAGGACCAGAACTGGAACTGGGTCTTTCCAGATCTAAATCCATCTTTCTTCCAGACAATGAATTTGAACAAACCACTTAATATCTTTGGACCTCAATTTTCTAATCTGTCAAATGAGATAGCTTTGTACAATGTTCTTTGAAATGCCTTGCAGCTTTAAAAATCTCTAATTTGAAGATCCTAAATCCAAATTGTGTGAATGCTAAATTAATTTTTTAAGAGTTCACTGGAGCAAGAGATCTTTGGTATCTGAAGTTCATAGGTTCAACAGATTTAGGGAACAAAGGGACCTTAGCTGTCATGTATTCCAGACTTTTCATTTAGAAATAAGGAAACTAAAGTCCTGGGGTGGAGGTGAGGTTGTCAAGGATGGTTTCTTTGAAGAGAAAGGATTTGATTTGGGCCTTGGAGACTTGGTAAAGGATGACTGGATAATGATGATGATGATGATGATGATGATGATGATGATTTTACCAAGCACAATTGAACTATACTAAGAAAAAAGAGCAACAGCAATAACTCACATACTTGGTAAGCAATATAAACCAGAATTGCATTTATATGTATTCTAAAATCACCCCAAATAAATGAATATTTCCAAATGCAGCCCAAATTTCATTTACTTCCAGAACAAGACTGAAGCTGTCCTTTGTCTTTCTGTCTGTCCATTGTTGCCTCCTCTTGACTAAGCAGAAAAGCTGCATAATGGAAGACTGGGTGGATAGAAGAAGCCTACCACTTTCTTTCTTCTGTGGAAGAAGATTGCTTTAATGTGGCTGTTTGCTAGGATCATAGATTTTAGAGCTAGAAGCAATAATTTTATAGGGAGGGTAACTTGCCTGAGGTCACACAGGTAGATTCAAACTGAGGCCATCTATTTCAGAATACTTCTATCATGGCGTACTTCATGATTAACTAGAGGGGTTCAGCTACCAAGGCAGTAATTTTAAAAGTTCCAGAAGGGGGGTAGGTTGGGATACAAAAAAACAATTAGCCCACAAAGAAATTTCCTTTAGGCACTAGTTGATGCCAGACAGTCCACAAATAAAGATTCATCCCTTTGGTAGCAGTTGAAATGCGAATGCCCTTGAAGAGAAGCCCACAGGGCCTTATCAACCATGCATGCCATAGTAGAAATGAATTTATTAGATTCTTTTTGGAGAGCATATTTTGACAGGGCTCTGAAAAAGTAAAGAGGGAAAGGACGCAGAAGAGAAGCTAGAAAATTGGAAACAAACTCTGGCAATTTTATGGTTTTTATCTACAACGGACTCTGGGCCTCCAGCCATGGACTTTCTTAAGAATGCCCAGATAAAACCCATGGCTCTCAAAGCATTATCATTCCAAATAATCAGGGAGATATGAAAGTATGGATTAGCAGAGAATGGGCTGATTGTGGAGTCAGAACTTCCTGGGTTTAAATCCAAACTGAGACTTTCATTGACTATGGCAACCTAGGTATATCTTTTGATCTTTCTATGCCTCAGTTTCCTCATCTGTAAAATAAGAAATAATTCTGCTTACCTCACAGGGTTGTTATGAGGGAGCAAATGAAATGGTATACATGAAATGCTTTTCAAACTTTAAAGTGCTATAGAATTGGGAACTATATATTTTTTATTATTACTAAATGACACAGCTACCTTGAACCCTAAACACCCATGATAGGAGACTGTGGGAGGGCTGAGATCTTGCCACCATATTCCCTTTACTGTAGGTTTCTGGTCTCTGCAAAGCATATGCTTCCAGTCTTTTGCTGGCAAGAAACAAAGGGCATCTCTCTTTGGGATTGTGGTGTGATTGTGCTGCTCATAATTAGTCATGAATTTGTGGCCTCTCCCATTAGAATTCATGCTTCTTGGGAAGGAAGATTATTTCCTTCTTTATCCTAGGATCCTCAGTGTCTGGCACTTAATGAAAAGTTGTTGATTGATCCCTGGATGAAAGTACTCCTAGGACAAGAAAAAGGATAGCTACAATATGCTCTTTGCTAGTGAGACATCACGATGGGCAGGTCGAGCAATAGTTTTCCAGGTATCTGGAAACTGGCTTGCATATTCAATTAGATGACCAGGGGTCAAATCCTAGACCTAGTCTTTGGTTATGTGACCTCAGGTATATAATCACCCCTGGATCTCAGTTGCCTCTGTAAATTGAGCATTTGGCTTCCCTTCCAGTTTTAAATCCTTTTATCCTCTCCACTGATTGTCCCCTTGGTCATTCCTCTGTAGATTGCATCCAAAGAGGGTGTGAAAAAAAAAGAATGAAAGTGTTTGTGTGTGTGTGTGTGTGTGTGTGTGTGTGTGTGTGTGTGTGTTTATGTGTATGTGTGTTTGTGTGTGTGTTTGTGTGAGAGAGAGAGACAGAGACAAACAAGGATGGAAAGACACACACACAAGAGGAAGAGAGACAGACAGACAGACAGACAGACAGACACAGGGATAAAGAGAGGTAGAAAGAGACAGACAGAGAGAGATAGACAAAGACAGTCATAGAAAGGGAAGAGAGAGGCAGGCAAAGAAAGGGAAACAGGGAGTAATGGGAACTAGAGCAGGGGATGGAAGACACAGAAGTACCCAGGGCCTGGTTGTAATATGAGAGGCTAGCCATGGTGAACTGAGAGGAGGGCCTGGACAATGGCAGTAAGAAAAAGCAGAAAACTCATCAGGGAATCCCAGATCTATGCTGGTGACCAATTGGAGGTGGCATAAGACCTAGATTCTGTTTCTCTTGCCTCCCAGGAATGTGGGGATTTGGGTCTGCCATTCCTAAAAGGAGATGACCGTATTCTTGGCTGCCTGCCTACGTTCTTTTCCTGGCTCTGAAGGGACTTCATGCAATATGGGGATCACATCCTATCTTCTATTTTTCTAGTGAGACTTGGAGGAGGGATTTGAATCCAGGTCCTCCTGACTCCAAGTCTGGCACTCTATCATAACAGACTGCCTGGCTATTGTGGGATTAAATATGACATTGTTCTATAGTTACTTGAGACTCCTCAGAGGAAATATGCCATATTCATCAGTATAAAATGGACTCTTCTATTGCAATGTCTTCTAGAGATTATTCACCCTAAACAAGCCTTTCAAGGAGACCAGTGCAAAGTGGTGAAGGCCAAGGCAGAAAAGCAAAGACGTAAGAAAGAGAATTGTAGATTTTCTTGCAATATGTGTTTTAAATGGTATTTTCCATTATTTTGGACCCTGGCTTTTAATTGTCCCTAAATTATCTGAAGAATCATTTTGAGCCTCAAAGTCTCTCCTGAGAGAATCGTTATTGACCTCTCTTGTACAAATAAAGAAATAAATAAAGTTGACATAAATGGAAACAGGAGAGTTTTAATAGTGTGTTTGTATGTGTGTGGGTCACACAGAATTTTGCCAATGGAGATGCATTTATCACCCTGTCATCTTAGTTCTGTCCCCAGAGGCTTCTGGGTTGGAGAACATCTCAATTTGAAGAGATGTTGACATGCAAGCATCACTATAACTTCTCCAGACCCATTTTCTCCCTCTTCCAGCTTGTGTGGATTGGGGGAGGGGTCGGCGTGACTTCAGTAACAATGTGACCAGACTAAATGGAAAAGGTAAATGGTGTCATTCTCTTAGTCAAATCCTACACCTGGTAGACAAAGCTAAGGTTAAAGTTTTGGGCACATAAGTGAAAGGAATCAAAGTTTATGCCTGGGTTTTTTCTCCTGTTCTGTTGAAGCACTGAAGAGTTGACCCTCTGGGTGACAGAGTTGTGTGCTCTGATATTCCTCTTGGGGATTCCTTTTAGTCAGGGAGAAAGGTGGGTTCCAACACTCTCCCCATTGAAGTGATCCCTACATAGAGACTCACTCAATTTGCATTAGCCAAAGTCAATGTCTAGGGGCTGATGGGGAATCAAGTCATTTTTCATGGGCCTGGCTGCCAGCAACTCAAAAATTGATCCGCCTGGTCAATAGCTACACACTCAGACACGAATCACTGGCTGGCGCACAAATAGGCCAGCTGCAGCCTAGTTCTCCCACAGCCAGAGTGGAGGAATGGAAACCTTGATGATCAATTTATGACTGTCCTTGAGTTCTGAGGGTCTGGTATAACTAGAGAAGAATGAATTCAAAGAGGTATGAATTGGACCCTTAGCAGAGAAGTCAATAGGCTGAGGGGACATATTTTCCTTATTGGGGTCATTTTAAGGACACCTTTCCAGGGAGATGGCTGGCAATCTCAATCCAGTCCTTGAAAGCAAGGTGAGGGGAAAGATGGCTACAAAAGTAGAAAAGAAAACTCTAGCAGTCAACTCCAGAATCAGCCTTAGTGACATATTGCACAGTTCCTGAGTCATATAGTACATGTTTAATAAATAATTGATTGATTGATTGATGGAATAGCAAGGCAGTTAACTTCTCAACCCCATCTTCTTCATCTGTAAAATGAAGACCCTAACCTCAAAGAATGACAAAATTTGTGTAAAGTGCTTTGAAAAAACTTCAAAGTTATATAAATATCATTGTTGTTGTTGCTACCAGGAAAAAGGAGGAAACAAATATTTATTAAGGGATGACTGTGCTAGATACAATGTTAAGCCTTGGAGTCATAAATGCAAGTGAAAAGGGTAATAGTCCCTGCTGTAAAGGAACTTAATAGGGCTAGGGGGAGCAATGAAAATAGCTGCTGCTAAGGTCCAGAAGATCACTTTGGACCCTTCCACAACATGGAGGATCCAGAAGGTACTCAGTAATTGGAGAAGGGGACAGGTCTTAAAGGAATATGTTCCATGTTGAGAAGACCAGAGGGATGGTATAATTTTGCATGGTGAGGTCTCAAGAACTGAGAAAGTTCTAGGATTTGGATGATTTGGATGTGTAGAAGTCAGAAATAGGGGGAGGAGGGAGATGAAGAATGACTTGAACTGCTCTATGAAATGGAGATCTCTGGGAGAACTCACCAATGAGAGAAAGAAATGGACCTTACAAAGTGATATTCTATGTCGAGAAGAACACAGAGTTTTTTGAGTGTTCTAGGACAAGGACATTCTAGACACTGAGAGAACTCTTGTTGTTGTTAACAAAAATGTACTAGACCCTCCAAAAGTAAGACATAGTCCTTTCCTTTAGGAGCTTACCAATCTGGAATCATAGATTTGGATCTGGAAAGGGCTTTAGAAGTCAATTCTGAGGTTGTGTCTATGGCAGCTACCCCATACATCTACCGCACTCATACCCTCATAGGTATTTTAAATTTTCCTTCTCCCTTTCTGTCATAGTCAACAGTTATTAGAGTGTATATATTCCTTCCCTTCAAAGTTCAATTGAACAAAAATACATAAACACACACAGATATGTATATATATATATATATATAATGTTAAAAAGATATAAAGCACACTATGCATATTTCATATCTGAATATTTCATATTTCCCTATTACCAACCTTTGTATAAACTTTTCTATAGCTTTTTATATAATTTAAAATGTACCTAATTACATATTTAAAAGCATCTAGTTGGTGCTTCCTGTCTCCACTCTTCCTCCCACACTAATTTTTCCTTCATACCACTTTCAGAATAACCTTTCTTGTTCATAAGGTCTGATAATCACTCTTGTGTTAAAAAAAAAGTTTTTAGAGCTTCTTACTTCTCAGTAAGTTTCAGTCACTTATTTGGCATTCAAGGCCTATCACAATCTAACTCCTTGCTTTCTCTCTAGTCTTATCTTATATTGTTCCCTTCTGTGTTTTTTATTTCAACCTGAACCACTCCCTACCCTCAACACCATGAATGTTCAAGGCACTCTCCTATCTCTAGCCCCTTGCTTATCCTGACCCTTACATTTGGAATTTACTCCTTTCCCTCCTTTATATTACTTCCTACCAATCTTTTAAAGTTCAACCAAAATACAATAACTTTATCCTGATAGATGATTTTTGACTGACCCGGAAGAACCTAGCTTTTAGCAATACTACTTGTCACATATAATCTTGGACAAATCACTTGACTTCCCTGGGCTCACGTATCCTAATCTATAAAATAATAGGGGGTGAGATCAGATGATCTTTGAGGTCACTTCCAACTCTGGAGCTTAGATCTAAGATTTGTTTTTGATATCAGAGTGGCTCTCTCAAGTTGTATGATGAAATGATCTAAAAAGATACCCAAGGAGAAGAGCTAGGAGAAAGGAAAGAGTAGACAACTGCCAGCTAGAAGAATAAATACTCTTAGGACCATCTGGCCAAGAGAGTGGTGCCACAGAAGATGAAGGTGAAAAGAGTCTATGCCAGTCTTGGCAGGAAATTCTCTGTTTTCTCTATATCTGTCACTAGTCAATGAAGGGGTCAGAAAATTAGAGGTAGGATGATGAAAATCCAAGGCATGTGAAACAGACTTTAGGAAACAGAAACATTTTACTTTGTAGGCTCCCTCTGTTCCAGCATGCCTTGGGAAAGCCTTCAGGGTATTTCATTAGGGTAGACATCAATTCAATGGAAAGAAAAAAACTTGAGAGTCTGCTAATAGCAAAACATAAACCACTTCTTCTTTGTCTCCTTCTCCTAGGTCCTTTGTCTAAGTAAAGATCTAATGTCTGCTTTGTAAGCAGTCAACCTTCACAGCAAAGGATTTTTTTAATTTAATTTTTGTTTTTTCACTGAACAAAAATTATTTCCTCTCCCTCACACCTTCCCAACCCCCAATGAAAAGCACTCTTGCAACAAGTATGAATAATCAAACAAAACAAATTCCTGCTCTGCCCGTGTTTCAAAAACTATGTCTCGTGTATCTTGAGATTATTTTCTCTTTGTCAGGAGGTGGGAGCATACTTCAAGATCAGTCCTCTCAAAAAATGGCTGATCATTGCATAAAGCAGAATTTTTATGTTTTTCAAAGTTAATTTTCAAAGCTGCCTCTCTCTATAGATGACTCAGTGAATAGAGGGTTGGGTCTGGAGTTGGGAAGACTGGATTCAAATCTGGCTTCAGAAATTATGTGATCCTAGGCAAGTCACTTAACCCCTTCTGCCTCAGTTTCCTCAACTGTAAAATGGAGATGATAATAATGATAATGATAATAATAATAATAATAATAATATTAATACCTTTCTCTTAGGTACCTGCCTCACTCCTACCAGGGTTATTGTGAGAATTAAATGAGATCATATTGATAAAGTGCCTGTCACATAGTGTTTATTTTCTTCTTTCCTTTAGAATGTTATTTTTAAATTGTTCTCTTGATTCTGCTCACTTTGCTCTGCATTAGTCCACACAGGTTAATCTGAAACTGGCCCTTTCAGCATTTCTTGCAATACAATGGTATTACATTCATACACCATCATTTGTTCGGCCTTTCCCCAATGAGTGGGTGCCCCCCCCCCCAGTTTCGAATTGTTTCATAGCATAGGAAAGAATAAGAGTTAGCCCGGAAATAATGAGAGCAAACAGCCTCTCTTCCCCCTTTTCCTCCCTTACTGCTTTCCATGGGTCTAATTCTAGGACCTTTGCTGAACTGCCCTACGGAGAATGGCAGAAAGAAAGTCCTGATTCCACCTGAGGAGGTAGCTGGAGCCATCCTTTGAATGTTTCTTTCCAGGTTGAGTAGATGCTCTTTGATAACCCTGAGCTAAGAGCTCTCCCTGGTCCTTACATATTGCCTGGCATTGGGGCTCTGTGGCTGTTTCAGTTTATTGGCTCTTGAGGCTCTTGGCTCAGGCAGAGTAATTACAGCTGAGGCCCTGATGAATTGGGGGCCAGTAATTAAAGCGCCTATTGATTTTCTACTTAGGAGTTCCCTGTAGCTGGAAACAAAAGTGGGGAGGGGAGAGGCATAAACAATCCTATGAAGGTAATTTCTAAATGGGGGGATTGTTCAATTTACATTAGCTGGGACTGGCAACCACTGAGGATAGAGGGTAGGGGGGGGTAATCATATTTCATTGGCCCATCTGTCTGGAATTTAAGAATTGATTGGACCAGCCCATTAATAAAAATCTAGTACATTGTGCCAGCTGGAGGAAGGGGAGAATGAGACCCCTCCCCAAACAGTTAATCTGCAGATATGTTGCATCATGAATCTGTCTCATTCTGCTGCCTCGTTTGGCTTATTTTTAATTATGTATTGAAATGATTGTCTCATCTTTATCATATTCCTTCTTCAAGCAACAATGAGCTTTCTGTCACCAGGAATTTGGCTTCTGGTATAGATAGTCCAGAGCCAATGACCGGAAACTTGAAGGGGGGGCGGTGGTGATGGCAGGGAAAGTGAAGGGAGGAAAGAGAAGGTCAGAGAAGGAGAAGAGCTGAATATATAGAGAGTGCTGGGAAGAGAGGAGAGTCAGATAGACAAGATGATAGGAAGTTAACAAAGAGCTAAGAAAGAAAAGGGACAGTCACAAAGTTGGAAAATAAATGGAAAGACAGGGATAGAAACCAGAGAATATGATTACAAGAAAGAGAGAAAAGTAAGAGAAACAGAAAGAGACGAGATGTGAGAACAGTGCCAGGAGAAGAAATTGGAGAGAGGAAGATAAAGTAGAAAATAGAACAAGAGAGAAATGAGTGAAAGAGGGAGAAAGTTGGAGAAAGAGGAGTGAAAGAAGATGAAAAGAATGGAGATAACTGAGAGGAAGAAGAAAGAAAAGATGTGGAGCAAAGAATGAGAAGAGAGAGAAGAAAAAGAAAAGGAGGGGAGAAATTAAAAAAAGGAAGGCGAAAGAAAAGAGGAAAAGGAGAAAAGCATAAGGAGATAGTTATTAAAACACCTTAGAGTATTTTAGCATAAGTGCCTTAGACAAGGTTATCCTTAGGTTGAAGGTACTTTGTGGGTTCAAAGGCACTTAGAAGGAGCAATCATGAATCCCATTTATTGTATTTACTTTAGTCAATGAGAGAATACAGTTCTAGGCAAAGACATTTATTGAAATATCATAGTAAGCCATGTCCTAAGCCATAGAACTGTTGATATAATCATTGTGATGCTCCCACCAGCTTTCTCTTCATGTCTCCTGGTGGATGGCATCTATAGTACCTGTAGGTTTTGCTGGTTGTCTAGTTTCTTGTATTATTTCTGCTAATACTGTCACAGAGCACCTGGGTGGAAAGATGAAAAAGTTGAAGACTATGGGGAAAAGATGATGGGCTTGGAATGAAGGCCTATGTTGGCATCTGCCAGAGTTCCTTCAATTTCTGAAATAAAGCATTTAATTTCTTAACTTACCTTAATAATATTATTAGTTTTTTTTCCTTCAAAAGTGGTATAAACAGCAAAGGGAATTCAATTTTGGATTTGATTTCTCAAGAAGAAATTGATTGATTTTTGCCCGGTGAAGGGGATTTTTGTGTATGGAAGTGACCTTTCCATCATATCATTCATAACAGAAAAGCAGAAAAAAAGAAATAATCTGACATATACTCTACATCTTGAGGGAACAGATTTCAAAGACTTCAGTCAAATGATAGATAAAAGCCCATAAACTAAAATCCTATAAGGGAAGTCATATTAAGAAGAATTGGAAACTCTTTAAGAATGAAATTCTGAACACATAAACATAATTCTTATGATAATAACAAAGGGGAGTTACCTAAAAGGATCAATGTAGATGCAACTGGAATTCACCAAACAACTAAGTTCTAATGTACAATGTAAGGTATATATGAAATGTTATAAAAGGAGAGCTACTTATTTCCTGAAGGAAGTGTTATTAAAAGAATAATTAGGGGCAGCTAGGAGGTGGTACGTAGATAGAGCAATGGCCCTGGAGTCAGGAGGACCTGAGTTGAAATCTGGCCCTACACACATAATAATTACCTAGCTGTGTGACCTTGGGCAAGTCAATTAACCCACTACCTTGCAAAAACTAAAAAAAAAAAGAATGATTAGTGAACATCAAGAAAGGAATCAATGATCATAGCATCATTATTTTGTAAACTAGTTGTTGAGTTCAAATTCAACCTCAGACACATAATAGCTGTTTGATCCTGGGCAAGTCACTTATCTTTGTTTGCCTTAATATCCTCATCTATAAAATGATCTGGCAAAGGAAACTGCAAAGCACTCTAGTATCTTTGCTAAGAAAGACCCAAATACAATCACAGAAAGTTGGATATGATGGAAATAAGTGAACAACAAAACCTCATTTCTCTTTTTTTGGACAAAGATACTAAATTGATAAATGAGGGTAAGGTGTAGGTACAGGTTATTTAGATTTTAGCAAAATATTTGATAAGATATGGCATTGCTATTGTTGCAGAAAAATGGAAAAATGTGGTCTATTTGATAATGATGGATTTGGAATAGGTTGAAACAATAGTCCCCAAAAGTAGTCATTACTGATTTGATGTCAACTTAGAAGGAGTTTTCCAATATTGTGCTCAGGGATCAATGCTATTTAGCACTTTTTATCAGTGATTTGGATAAATTTAGAGAATGGATGCTTAATTCAACCTATTAATGACACAAAGAAAGGAATTATATACTATACATTATGCTAGATGATAGGGATACATAGTAAATGCAAAAACATTTCCTGCCTTCAAGAAACTTCCATTCTAATGAACCGTACATATATAAATTTATTCAGAATATATACAAAATGAATGCAAGGTAGTGATTTTAGGGAGATGGGGGGAGAGACACTAGCATTAAGGCGGATTGGTTTCATTTCAAAGAAAGAACTTGATTTAAATATTGAGGGAAACCAAGGATTTCAAAAGGCAAAGATATGAAAGGAAAATATCCTAGACATTAGAGGTCAGCAAGGCAAAGAAATGGAGATGGGAAATATTGTGTCATATATGGGAACAAGTAAGTAGACAAGTATTAATGGACCGTAGGATTCAGGGGAAGCAGAAATATATAACAAGACTGGGAAAGTAGGAAACAAATTGTCTTTAAATTTTGATCTGTTATGAACCTAGGGATGAATCCAGTAAGTTAAAACTTATTGAGGATAACAACAAAATCTTCTATATTCTTTTTTTTTTTTGTGAAGCAATAGAATTAAGTGACTTGCCTAATGTCACACAACTAGTAAGTATCAAGTGCCTGAGGCTGAATTTGAACTCAGGTCCTCCTGATTCCAAGGTCTGTATTCTACCCACTGTGCCACCTAGCTGCTCCTATCTTATATTTCAAAGGGTTAATAATGAACTTCAAAATTGTAAGTGTGACTACTAGATATTCATTCTTATGAAAAATAACTGGGGAGTTGAGTGAATTACAAGTATAATAGTAGTAAACAGTATGATTGGGTAGCCAAGAAATTGGTTCGAAGGTATGTCTAGCTTCTAGAAAAAAAAAAGAGGTGATAGTACCACTAGAGGATAGCTAGGTGGCACAGTAGATTGAATGCCAGGCCAGGAAAACTCATTTTCTGTGTTCAAATCTTACCTTGGACTCTTTTTTTTAAGGTATTTGTAAGGTTATGGGGTTAAGTGGCTTACCCAAGGCCACACAGCTAGGTAATTATTGAGTGTCTGAGGCTGGATTTGAACTCAGGTACTCCTGACTCCAGGGCCGGTGCTCTATCCACTTCACCACCTAGCTGCCCCTTAATAGTTATGTGATCCTGGGCAAGTTACTTAACCCCATATGCCTATTTCCTCACCTATAAAATGAACTGGAGAAGGAAATGGTAAACCACTAAGATATCTTTGCCAAGAAAATCCCATGTGTGGTCACAAAGAGTTGGACACAACTGAAAAAATGTCTGAACAACATAAGTTTCACTTGTAAATAATCTGCATTAGGAAGAATACATCTGGAATTGTTGTTTAGTTCTGAGAAGCACATTACTTGTTTAAGGTACATTGAAGAACTGGAGAACGACCAAAGGAAGTTGCTAAGACTTAACTCTTGAGATGCTGCACCTTGGATGTGCAACCTTCTAGCTCTTCTGGGATCCGTCATCCAACAAAAACTTATCAAGGGCCTCATAGAGAGTTTAATATTTATTTATGACCACAATATAACCCATATTATCAATGAGTAAAATAATAAAATGTACTAATGCCTCATGAATGGGCTTTGAGGGCCACTTTTGGTCCTTGGATTGGACACATCTCCCATAGTTGAAGAATTAGTCATCCTTAAACCAGCTAATGGCAAAGCCCTCTAACTTGGATAGACCTGTCTTCAGGAGGTTGATATATAATACACTAAAGGTTTTGCAACTTAGTAGGACTGGGCACTGGTATAACTAACTATGGAGAAAAAGATTATAGAATCACAGATTTGGAGCTTAAAGGGAGTGTAGAGGATATCAAGTTCAACCCCATCATTTTAGAGTCACTTCTATTCCATAATGAAGCAAAGGGGTAAGAGGAAGAGAAAGAATGCCAACAAAAGAAAGGAGGAAAAAAGAGCAAAAAGTGAATAAATATGAGAGAAAAGAGGAACAGCAGAAAAGAGATACAGAACTGTATACTGAGACCAAATAAAGAGAGAGAATAAGGAAGGGAATTTTCAAGGAAACAAAATTTGTTTTATATTTGTTTTATTCAATGGTTCTAAAATTATCTGGTGTAATTAACTTTTAATACAACTTTCTTTTACTGAAGTGTAAAAGAAAGTCATCTTTAAATACTTTTATTAAGCATCTCCAGTGTGACAAGCATTGCCTTAAGGTCTGAAGGATAAAAAGAAATACAAAAAAACCCCACTGCTCTCAAGAAGCTCACAAATCATATACAAACAAGATACATATAGAATAAATTGGAGATAATCTCAGAAAGAAGGCACGGTGATTAAGGAAGACTAGGAGACCACAGTTACCAGACTGAACTTGTCTCATTCTCCTCTCCTTCTTCCCTTTTCATTCTCTTCCCTTTCCCCCTCTGATTTTTCCCTCTTCCCCCCTTCTTTCTCTGACACTCTCTTCCTCTCCCACACTTTCCTTTTACCTCTCCCTATTTCACTGTGCCTCCGTGTCTCTTTTTGTCTCTGTCTCTTTTCCCCTTAGCCTCTGGTTGGAGTACAATATCCAGAAACTATATCCTGATTTTTTTAGAGCATCCTTGCCACACTTCCTAACCCTTCCTCTCACTTCTTTCTAATTCTGCAACTACTTGACATACTTAATAATGTTGAATTTAGATTGGAATCCAGACTTGAAGAATAGTTCAAAATCATGCCCAGTTTAACCACAATTAACCATCCTTTTAGCTGGGGTAGGTAATTAAAGATGCTCCTGCCCTGGGTGGCAAAGAAGTTACTAAGCTATTTGTTGTTCCAAGTTTGGTTTGGAAAAGGAAACCATAGAAGTGTTCAGGGGATTTATTCAGTTCCTCTGACTTGAATCTACATTGTGCTGACATCTGAGAAAAGCTTCTTTGAGTCTGTCCTGTTATTGGCAAAGTTGGAGGTTTACTTATTTATCAGAGAAGCACATGGGAAATGCCTGCTGTGTGCAGAGTGTTAGAGAGCTTAACATCTAAGCATTCCAAGTCATTTGGAGGCAACATTTTGATCATGCTACTATTTCCTGACTCAGAATCTTGCACTGCTGGGCCATTATTTAGGTTTATGACTGAATTCCCTAAAACAATCCAGTGAAGCGGGTTCTAATGTTAGCCCCCATTTATTGATAAGGAAACTGAGGTTAACAGAGGTTAAATGATTTGAATCACCCAGATAATGTATCGGGGGTGAGATTTGAACTCACTTCTTTCTGACTCCAAGCTTACTCGAATTTTTATGCTCTCATCTACTTACTATACCAAGTTGTCACTTTACACCAATGAAATGAACCAGTTCTAGACCCGAAATGAAAAGCACATTTTTCACACATAAGTTTGTTGTGACAAAGTAGAAAGAAAGTTGATGGACCTTGGGGTCAAGAAGACCTCCTTTCAAATTCCGACTTTGACATTTACTAACTGTGTGAACATGGGCAAGTTATTTAACCACTCTCAAACTCATTTCTTCATCTGCAAAATATGAATAATAAAATATATATATATATATAGTACCATCTTACAAGATTTTGGGGAAGTTCAATTGTGAAACTATCTGCAAAATTTTTTAGCATATTTTAGAATGCTATACAAATAGCAGCCTATTATTAAATGAGAAAATTATGCAGAACACTAAAAATCTTAAGTCATGTTGTGAATGCTATTTATTATTACCAAAACTTACTACATTTTTTCTGCATGTATTGTTATCATTATTTCTGCTTCACAGATTGGAAAACTTAAGGTCAGAGAGATAATAATCTCTTTCCAATCACACTGAGAGAAAGTGGAAGAACATAGACTAGAACCCAGATCTCTCATATACTCCATGTCTATGATAAGCTCTTTCCTCCTGCTGTTTGAGAAACCTGTAATAATTATTTAGATCATCTAGGGTCTCTTTCCAATTCTATAATGTAATCAATAGGAGACAAGCATCATTACTGATATCTTATTTTATTTTTTGGCTTTTGCAAGGCAATGGGGTTAAATAACTTGCACAAGGTCACACAGCTAATTATTAAGTGTCTGAGGCCAGATTTAAACTCAGGTCCTCCTGACTCCAGGCTCAGTGCTCTGTCCTTTATGTTACCTAGCTACTCCAAGTATTGATATTTTTAAATAAATTCCTACTATTCACTTGTTTTCTTGTGGAATAGTGAGGATTAGTTTATGTCAAACAAGGAATTATAAATCTGGGGTTTCAAAACAGCTTATGCTGTTAAGGGGATTCTACCACTCGGGGATGAGCAAGTTATCAGTCTTCTCTATTTTGCCCTCATCAAAACACTTGGGTGTATTGTGGCCAGTTCTGTGTATCATATTGTTGAGAGGATGGAGAGTGTCCAAGGAGCAGCCAAGATGGTGAAGGATCTTGAGGTCTTGCTATCTGAGGACCAATGGAAAGACCTGGGAATGCTTAACCAGAGAGGAGAAACATTAGGTGAAACATAGTGGTCTTCAAATCACATGGAGGTCAAATTAGATTTGTTCTATTCCTAGATGGAAGTATTGGGAGCAATAGGTGGAAATTATTGTTATTGTTATTGCTATGTCATTTCAGTCATCTAACTCTTCGTGACCCCATTTGGGGTTTTCTTGGCAAAGATAGAGGGATTTGCAATGAAGAAGTTTCCTTCTTCAATTCATTTTACAGATGAGGAAACTGAAACAAACAGAATTTTTTGCTAAATTATTTGCTAAGGGTCACACAGTAGTAAGTAGAAGTCATGGTGAGATAAATTCAGATTTGTTTGGTAGGAGAGGAAGCAACTTTCTAACAATTAGAATTGCCTCCTAAATAGAATGGGCTAACCCAAGTAGATCTAATACCATTTGATTTACCTATCTCCCAAAGTAGAAGGTAAGTACCAATAGAACATTCCAGTTAATTAAGGGAAAATTAAGTGAGGCAATGCTTAGATTTTGGACTTGGAATCAGGAAGACCTAAATTCAGATCTTGCAATGGACATTAGTTGAATAACTCTGGGCAAGTCACATAAATTCTAGATGCCGCACTTTCCCTATCTATAAAAATGGAGCTGATAATCATACCTACCTCAAAGGGTTTGTTGTGAAGATCAAATGAGATATCACTGTCTTTGCAAACCTTAAAGTAATTTATAAATATCAGTTATTTTCTTTAAAGAGAAAGAATTCAAAATCAAGTTTTAACTTTATACACCAGGTCCCTACACCAATAAAAGGTCTGAATTAAAAACGACAACAAAATCTGCTCAATCATTTCCTTGGAATAGTTATAGTAGGGGAAGGACATTGTTTTGGAACAGGTAGAGTCTGTAGGTATGAGATCATTATCTTGATCTCTTGTCTAATTCATTAAACCCTTGAGAAAACAGGGAATAGTCAGCAAACAAGAGACCATCCCAATTATGGGAGCTGTGGGGAGAAAAGGAAGTTGAGGAAGAGCTTGGAGACCGAGATAGTGTTCGCTGGAAGAACCTGTAGGCAGGGATCTATGTCTCCTCCTCTGTATTATACTCTGTCTGCCAGGTTATAGGAAATAGAAGGGACTAAGTAATGCTGTGCTAGCATTTTTCCTGCCTTCCTGTATTAAACAAGATGGAAAATTATCACTAGCCTTTTTTTTTTTGGTTGTTGTTGTTGAAAATGTGTGAGTTCTTTGTACCTGTTCATAGTTATTAAAAATGTATTTCTAAAGTGCTAAATTTATAACTAATTACAGAGTTAATTCATTATGTAGCAGTAATGTGTTTTTTTTTAATTGGGGAAAAAAAGGAAACAATCACACCACAAACCTGACCAATTATTTGAAGCCTTGGTGGTATCACACAAAGAATGACTTAATTTAGTAAATAATTTTAACTTAAGTAATTATTTACTGAAAAGGAGAATTTGCTAAATGCCTCAAGGGATTGTTTACTGTTGGCCTCATAATAAACCTTCCATGTAATTCTTAATTACTTACATGACCGATGAGTTATTTACCTTGAATAAATTTAGGGAAATAAGAAGTTAGAAACATAGGTAAAGATTTCTCCCCTCCCTGCCTCATCTCACCTTGGCCCCATCATGCCTATATACTTTTTTTCCAATGAGAAGAAACCTGGTTTAATCAGCCAGCTCTGTGATTTACTGGAAAGGACTGAAGGCTAAGCTTATGTTCAAATCTTATCTTCAACACCCTGCCCTTACCCATCTCTTCATTGGGTTTAGCATTCCCATTTCTTTTGATCAGTCCTCAGATAGCATGACTCAGTTTGAATATGTCATCTAACTCCTCTGGAAGTCCTTATTTCCATCTATAAAGTGAGAAATTCATCTGCATAGAATACAGAAAAGGTTACTGCTAGCTAATGATGAATCTTTTCAGCTATTTACCTTCCCTTCTATACACATGTATTTGGCAATCCTATGCCCTAATTATTCAATCCATTCATTCATTCATTCAACAAGACATTGTTAAGAACCTAATCTATGCAGGCACTGTGCTGGGTTTTAGGGACAAAGGTAGAAATTTAAGCCCATAAAGGACTTAAATTAATTGTTGGTAAATAGCACGTACACAGATATAATACAAAGTCTGTATTGGTTCCACAAACAAGGAAAGTCAAAAATGGATTTGAAAGTATCTGGGAATTAAAAGTACAATGTCAATATGAAACCAAATCATTATCATTTTTTTTTAATAGGAGGGCAACTAAGTTGTACAGTGAATTGAGTGCCAGGCCTGGAGTTAGAAAGGTTTATCTTCCTAAGTTCAAATCTAGCCTCAGTCCCTTACTATGTGACCCTGGACCAGTCACGTAACCTTGTTTACTCGTTTCCTCAACTGTAAAATAAGGTGGAGAAGGAAATGGCAAGCCACTTCAGTATTTCTGTCAAGAAAACACTGAATGGGGGTCACAAAGAGTCAGATATGACTGAAACTACTGAACAACAATATTACTGTTCATGTTTGGTTTTTTTGGCCCTTACCCTATTGTAGGATAAACTGAAAACACTTTATAAAATGAAATGGAAATTGGGAACTTTGTAAAATGAAAATGATCCAAATTAATTTCCTTTCAACAGTTTTATACCTTGGGGGTCAGGTAGAATATAATTCCTGGGATCATTGTTTTAATTTTCTATCTATGTGCTGTGATGGGGTGTCGGACTCCAGTGTCTACTACATCAGAGAAATGTGCTAAGTTACCCTGGAACCTGTTGCATCTCACTTCTGCTTTCTTCTTGTGCCTGTAGGTGGGACAACATTCCCCAAAGAAAGTGTTATATAATCGGATCTTCCAATCTGAGCTAGAGAACTTGTTAACTGGGAGGAGTGGGAGCTCAAGGGTAGGTCAACAGTCTTGAAAATTGGATTTCATGCTCTTTTTATTTTTCTGGGACAATTGAATGTGGTCTAAAGTCCAAGGGGAGGATAAAATGAACTTATCATTTCCTTGATTCTGGATGTGACACGTGAATGTTTCTGGGGATATTTTTTCTAACTTAGAAAACATCTTTTCAGAGCCCAGACAAGAGGAAAAGAAGGAATAACGGTAGGGGTATTCTTCCTCCTCCAATAACAATGAGCTCACTACTTTTTAAGGAAGTCTAGGCCATTATTTACCAATTCTAATTGTCTTTTTCTCAGGAACTTCTTTATACTTTTCCTACTCCACAGTAACACAGATCAGATTTGCTTTCTCTTTCATGAACAAACTTTAGAATATCTCAAGATGATATTTGTGATCCAACCTACTATTTTTGCTTATGGCTACATAGTCTCAGTTTTTTTCCCCCACTGTTCCTCAGGTAATGTGGTTTCAGGACCCTTCATCTTTTCTGCAGTGATCCAAGAAATGTTGTAATCAGGGATATACTGGTAAATGTTTAACAATCGGTTTTCAAAAAAAAGTGTGCAAGACACACTTCTAAATATATCATTGTATTTATTCTCTTAGTTTAAATGATCAAGAAAGCATCCACTCTTGGTTTTGAGACCTTATCAGCTTTTTCTAGTTTCTAAGGTGAAATTTAATAATTGACCCTCCAGAGCCAATATGAACCAATTCCAGCACACCTCTTCTGGTGTAGGCTAAGTGATAGTAAAAATTGAATTTAGAGTTGCTTAAATGGTGGAACCTGAAATGAATTGATGTTGGGTTGGTGAAAAGTCTGTTGTGGGGTGCCTCATGGATCTATCCTTGACCTTTTGTTGTTTGACAATTTTTTTTATGATAACTAAGATGACTATGTAAACATTTCACTTATCAGCTGTGCAGATCAAATGATGCAAAAAAGGATTAATCAATAATCAATAATTTAGATGTCAAAGATAGGATCTAAGCAAGCTAGAAAGACTGCATGTCATAGTGGATAGAGAACTGAATGTGAATAGTTTGGGTTCTACTAATTGCTTCCTGAGTGGACACGAACAATTCATTTAACTTCTCTGGGTCTCAGTTTCTTCACCTTTAAAATGAAGGGCTTAGACTAGGTGGTTTAGATTTAAATCCCATGCCCCCACTACGCTAGGTGGCGTAGTGGATAAAGCACTGGCCTTGGAGTCAGGAGTACCTGGGTTTAAATCCGGTCTCAGACACTTAATAATTACCTAGCTGTGTAGCCTTGAGCAAGCCACTTAACCCCATTTGCCTTGCAAAAACCTAAAAAAAAATTAAATTTAAAAAATCACTCAGAAAAGACCAATTGATGTGAGATAAAGCAAATAGGGATAAATGTAAAGTTTATTTAGTTAAAAAAATCTATATGCATCTGTGTATCATCAGTGTGGGGAACCCTTGATGTAAAAATTAGCTCCATAGATGCATCAAGAGTTTATCTGTAATTTGTAGTCTTAGAAAGTTGCATGGGACACATGAATGCTTTACTTTTTACATGGTTAATGTGTTTGTGTGTGTGTGTATGTGTACATATCCACATCTAACCACATACATACACATTATTTGTCTATTGATGGATTGATGGGTCGATCTGTCTGCCTATCTATCCAGAGGTATCTATCTATCCCAGAGCCAAGACTTGAATCAGACGCTTGATAACTCAAAATCTAGCCTTCTTTCTACTGTGTCATATTGTGTGCCTTATTTCTATGAATATATCCATGTATGATATATATCATACACATATTATATACATGTATACCCATGCATACATATCTTAAATCTAGTATAAATAGCATCATATAATATAGTCTTTTGATCATCTAGTAGTACAGCAACCATATTAAATGGAGGAATTGTAATAAATTTAGTATCGTTTAGAGTTAATTCTAGTGATTGTCACTTTCTTTTCCAAGTATTCTCTACCCATCTGTTTCAACAGTCCTATTAGAGAATTCTAAATACTATGAATTCTATAATTTGTAGAATAGTTTTAGGATTTATGCATGTGTTAGAAAAATATATTCTATTTTGTTCAGATTATTCCACTTTTTAGTCCAGATACTTCCATCCAAATTAAATAATACTCAAGTTTAACTCATTAAAGAAAATAAGTATTATTACATTTTTTTCTATGAATTAAGGTATGTGTTATAATAGCTGACAGTTATAGCTAATATAGGTAGCACAGTTGATAGAGCACTGGGCCTACAGTCAGGAAAACCCAAGTTATCCAGTCTAAGACATTTATTAGTTGTGTTGACCCTAGGTAAGTCACTTAACCTCTGACCACCTCAGTTTTCTCAACTGTAAAGTGGGGAGGATGATAATAATAGCATCTTCCTTTCATGGTTACTGTGAGGATTAATGAGATAAAAATTGTAAAACATTTAGCACACTGCCTCATCCATATTAGATAATATACCTATATCTAACTTTCTATATATATATATTCGTCTCTTGTCATATATAATAATATTTAAGGTGCAAAAAACTCCTTAATCTTGCTATCTCATTGTATCCTTGCAATAATCCTGGGAGATACAAGCCATTTTATAGATGAGAAAAGTGAGTCTGGAAAAAAGTTAAGTGACTTGCCTAGGGTGACACAGTAAGTATCAGAGATTTATTTTCCTTGGTTCTAATCTAATCTCAGTTACTTAACTAGGTATGTGACCCTGGGTTCACTTAACTTTGTTTACCTCAGTTTCCTCATCTGTAGAATGAGCTGGGGAAAGAAAAATAAATCACTCCAGTATCTTTTCCAAGCAAACTCCAAATGAGGGTATGTAAAGTTGAACCCAAATGAAAATGACTGAACGATTGCAGAACAGCAGCTTTTGACTTCAAGTTTAAAACTTTATCCACTTCATTACTTAGCTGCCAAATATTGTGTGTTTGTGTAAATACACACACACGCCCATCACCCATCAGTTTCTCCTAATTCTGCCTTCTGGCACCAAAGAGAACAAACTGAATACCTCTTTTTTATGGCAGCTTCTCACCTACTTGAACCCAGCTACCATTTCTCCCCTCTCCAAGGCAAATATCCCTAGTTCTTTTAAGCAAAAGGAAAGTACTCTATCTCTAACTTTATTTCTTTTTTTTCTGTCTCCCTCTCTGTCACTCTATTGCTATCATTATTACTACCTTTCTCTTTATATACACATATACATACAGTTCCCTATATTTGTATTCAGATTAGGTAGATGGGTCATCAACATCATCTCAGTTTGAGTCCATATTGACAGTATTCAAAGCTCTGACAATTACTATGGTATCATTTCCCCTCAATTTCCCCAAATCAAAAAATACTTCTTTTCAGAGAGATGAGAAGTTTTGAAGATCAGTCTTCAGGAACCACACAGTACTAAATGATATCACCAAGGCAGACTTCCTCATCAGTGAGATGGTTAACTCTCTGTTCATTGTGGTAGAGGCATGGTTTCCTCTTGTGTCTGAGAGAATAGCTAGCCTGATCTCCAGTACTCTGACTAAGCAGGGCCACCCTCTATTCCATTTTTTTTTTTTTACTCCTGGGATACCCTCACCCATTCCTTTTAGTCCCCATCATATTCTTCACATTTTTGCTTTCATCATCTTGAGAAAATAAAACACCCCTCCTCCCCTCCACCCCAGCCTACCTCTTGGGAACATGAAGGAAATTAGCCCCTAAAGAAGGGAGCTGTTGATAAGCCTCTGTGGGCGTCTGTGAAGACACACATCTTTTGAGTGACAGGTTTGCATGTAAACAGCCACAACGCATGAAAATAGTTTTTAATCTACTTGAAAGGCATATTCTCCCAAGGAATCAAGTTCCCTCCAGGTGCAGAGAAACTCTTTGAAAGAGGAGTTGTTCTTTCAGAAATGCACTGGGCTGTTGAGATTCTCTCTTGATTAGCTTGGTTGCTAGTGCCCGGATAAACTGTGTCATCACACCATCGAACTGATGGAGCCCACCCTGAGAAATATGGGGACTGATTTCCCTCTCATTCTATTCCTATCCATTAACAGAAGGAACTGCTATGCTGTACTTTCAATTCCTCACAGTTGCAGGTTCCCTTGGAATATGGAGATGAGAACCTTTTCAGCCTTTTACTCAGAGTTGAGTCAGATATCTAGTCTGAAGGAGAAAGGCTTAAAGGGTCATGGTTAACTGTCTAGAAACATTTGAAGGACAATCATATGAAAGAAAATTAGACTTCCTCTATTTGGTATCAGAGGACAGAGGTGGGAGCAATGGGCCAGAGTTTCAGAGAGGCAGATTTAGGATGCAGATGAGGAAAAAAGTTCTGAACAATAAGAACTGTTCAAATGTAGGTGGGATGTCTTAGGAAGCCGCAGATTCCTCCTCAGTAAAATTTCTCAAGCAGAATCTTGATAGCCACCTGTTTGTAATACTTTACAATGTTTTCCATCCTTGTGTATAAGTGAGTTGGACTAATGGTCTCTTGGAATAGTTGGATGACCTGGAACATAGAACTCAGGTGGAATAAAGCTCCAACCTGGAGTTAGGAAGACCTGACTTCAAATCTGGTCTTAGATACTAACTAGCTATGTGACCCTGGGCAAGACACTTAACCCTATTGACTTCAGTTTCTTCATCTGTAAAATGGTTAGAGAAGGATAGGGCAGTTCAGTCTAGTATCTCTCTAAAGAAAGCCCCAAATGAGATCATGAACAGTTGGATACCACTGGAACAATTAAACAATTTTAGAGTTTTTAATTCTAACTATAAGGTTTCATGATTCTATGAAATTTGGATTCTTGATAACATATGATGTAGTGCTAGGCACATTTTATTTTACTTTTAAACTTTTTATAGTTATTTTATTTTTATAGTGTTTTGTTTTTTCCCAATTACATGTAAAGACAATTTTAACATTGATTTTTTAATAAAATTTTGAGTTCCATATTTTCTCCCTCATTCCTTTGCTTCCTTCCTTCCTAAGATGGTAAGCAATTTGATATAGGTTCTATATGTGCAATCATGTGAAACCTATTTCCATATTAGTCATGTTGTGAAAGAAGAAACAGTTTGCAAAAAAAATACAGCTTACAAAAGGAAAAACATGAAATAATAAAGTGAAAATAGTATCCTTTGATCTATATTTGGATTCCATCAGTTATTTCTCTGGAACTGAATAGCATTTTCCATCACGTATCTTTTGGAATTGTCTTGGATCATTGCATTAAGTCAATCAGAGCTGATCATTGTACAATGTTGCTGTTACTGTGTACAATGTCCTCCTGGTTTTGCTTACTTTTATTTGCATCATTTTATGTAATTCTTTCCAGGATTTAATTAAATCTGTCTGCTCATCATTTCTTATTGCCCAATAGTATTTTTGTTAAATTCATATACCCCCTACTTGTTCAGTCATTCCCAAATTATTGTACATTCCCTCAAATTCCATTTCTTTGCCACTACAAAGGAGGCTAGGAACATTTTAAGTATTCAATTAATATTTGTAAACTTCCTGAGTTTGTGATACAGGATATGGTGATATCTTTAACTCTTTAAAGGGGAAGAATCTGGGATATAGACCTGAGGGAATCTAGTAGCAGAACTGGGTGAGTCTGCAAGTTACTTATGTTTATATGCTGAATAAAAAAAGACAGAGAAATGCCCTACAGCAGAGAAGTACAATGAGAAAATTAAATATGATTTTTTCATATTTTTATTCTTAAAGGCAATTAGGTACATCTTAATCACAGGTAGTTGGCACTAGAAGAGAGTTAATTGAGTCTGAGTCTTTGTTTTATAAGTTACCCCCAAATTCTATAAATTCTTATACAAGTTCAAGATTTAACTCACTGACAAATACATGGGCAAAGGATTGTCAGTGTTAGAGACCAATGCTTCTTAAAGTATAATTTAAGAACCTCTGTAGGTTCATGAGTCCCTTTCATGGGGTCCTTGACATCTAAACTATTTTAATAATAATATAACATCAAGACCTCATATACCCATTAAAATACTTCCCTTTCCAACTACATATTAATGCAAAGGTGAATTTTCTTCATATCTTTCAGCCAAAACCATGTATCACAACAGATTGGATTCAGAAACAAAAGCAAATTTACCTTCTACTAAGCCAATGGCCTCTATTGCCTGTGGCTGATTGAAAGGGAGCTGGGTTCAGAGCCCCCAAATCTGGAGTTGTACAAATAAGTACCAGGAGAGAGTCAGTGAGGTAGCATGACTGATCCTGGAAAAGTCATTGGGAGTCCCAGAGAGAGTTCCTTTTACTTTGGGAAGGTCAGGGTCATCCTGAAATGAGAGGTTCATGCTTTGGAAAGCTTAAAGGTGTCTGCTGAGTGTACTAAAAGAGCAGAAGAGCATAGACATATGAATGGCAATCTAACACTGTCCTAATGTTAAAACTGTTGTCAATTGTAACATACTGTTGTGTTGCTTAAAGGTGGAAGATCTGAGAGGAAAAGCTGTACTTAATGATTAGTTCATCGAGAGACAGATTGGATATACCAAGTGGTTACATTCTGTTGATTTCTGAATCACATGCTGGTACTTGCCTAGCACTGATGGTACAGGGGAAGAGAAACCAGTTCAAAGGCTAAAAGACAACCAGACCATCACCTATAGTCCTATCTCCTGTCTATCATGTGATAGGGTGAATGGTTCTGGGAAAAGGCAGGTGAGAAGAATATCTTTTCACAATACTTACCCTTACTATAATAAACATGTATGAAAGTCATGTCTTCATGTATATGATAACATAGTCCTCTTTCATTACAAAGGATAAACATCGTCAAATCAGACATTAATGAATTCTGTAAAAAGGTAAAATAAGGCTATTCTCACTTTGTTTTGAAATATATAATAATTTTTAATAAAATGTGTATATATGTAAGTATACAATGAGTATTAATTCAAAATGAGTAAATATTTTAGCAATACATTCATGTAATGGCTAGTACGGAAAATATAAATTGAAATTATATATATATATATTAAAACAAAAGTTCTTTGGGGTCAATAATTTTTAAGAGTGTTTACATCCTTAATAGTTTCTAAAAATAGATCCTTAATAGTTTCTAAAAACAAAAAGTTTGAGAACCACTACTGTAGTAGAATTTTCTACGACTATAAATCGGAGGGAAGGTGTTCCATTGTGGGAGGTTTCTACACCAAATATTTATTTCCATTGGCTGCTCTGCTCAGTTTCAATTCTTCTAATACTGTGACTCCTCCAGAAGATTATCACTTGATATCTTATTATCATGGAGACTGATGCAACTTTGATGCTCACCATTCTCAGCTGTCTCTTCCCTCTGATTAGAGAGCCCAACTGGGGGGTAAAAACCTTGCCTAACTCTTCATTTTGCATCAATTGCTCTGATTGGTTTTGACGTCACAAACATCTTGCCCCTCCATATGTTGGGTTTCCTCTGCCCCTCCCTTTCCCACCCACTTTTCACTTTGAAGTATCTTCTCTCTTCGGATTATAATCTGCACAAGGTTTATTGTATTCCCAAGATTTAATACAGTTTTTGGAACATTGGTAGGCACTTAGTAAATGTTTATTGACTAATGACATGTCAAGTTCCAGTGAACACAGTGAAATTTAACTATACTTGTGGAAATTTTAAAAAATTTCATTAATTCATTAATTTAAAGACTTTAACTCATGACATTGACAAAGGTAACATATCAGTCATACTGTATGTATGTATGTATATGCATAATGATATATTTGTGTGGATAAGTATATCCTCCTTCCAGCTCTCAAATTCTGTGATCAGTCAACACAAACATATGATCAGTTTGATAATAGAAGTGTAAATAAGCCCTTAAAATGAATTTGCTAATTGTTCTCACCTATTGTAAGTCATTAATATTACACAAATGGGGTATAGAAAAGCATTGAATATGACAGAAGAACCTGCCCATGTAAATAATGACTTAAATTAATTTTAATGACCTATTTGAAAGTAAACTCCCCAAGGGAGGTAATTTGACTTTTTTTGTACTTCTATGGGATACCCTCCATACACAGATGTTAAGTCAATGTTGTTTTTGTTGGACTCTTATAGATGTTCTTGCAAAAGTTTTAGCATTTATTAAACACCTACTTGAGTGTTCTGAGAAATAGGAAAAAAATAACAAAAAAGGAATCTCTATCATCCAGGAGGTTGAATTCTGTGCAGTGGAGGTGGGGGGCTTGGGGAGGGATATAATATGTCAACAGATAAGTAAATACAGGGCAATTTGGGAGAAAGAGTATTAACAGTTGAAAGGATCAAGGAAGCCTTCTTGGAAGAGGTTATTCATTAGCTGAACCCTAATGGAAGATAGAGATTGCTGAGAGGCAGAGATGATGAACAGAGTAGGAGACCTTGGCCTTTCTAAGATAGGGTCTTTTGCACGTCTCAGTTTGTCTGAACCAACACCCATCCAGTGATTAAAGGCTAAGTGAGAAGTGAAGGAAAAGATGGAACCCAAAGAATCAATCTGGGAGGGAAAGAACCTCAGAGTTTCTGGCTATACTAGAAAAGTTCGTTATTTACACAAACTCTATGACATAAGCTAAACAATGAGCACATAAGAGATGGACTGGGAAGCATTATTGGTCAATTGTCTCTCTGAACAAATTTGGAATTGATTTTGTGACCTGACAGATAGTGAGATAGAACCATTCAGCATGGTATACCCTCATCAAAGAAACTACTGTGCTCCATGAGCAAAGCAGAACTGAAGTTCCTCAAAGGAGACTCAAGATGCACAAATTTGGAGAATCTACCTCAAATGTTACTATGGTGTATTTGTGCCCAAACTATGATAGAGCATTCCAAAATCCTATTGGTCTGATCATCCACAGTTGAACACACTGTGACTTGATTCTAACAAAGTGATGCCATTTTGGTCCTCTGTGAGAACTAAGGATAACAACCAATCACATCAAACCAATTAATTGGTCAGTCATTGAGAGGCATCTGGGTTTAAAGGCAAAGTCATGTAGCTCCATTTTAATTCTAAAGAGGTTTATCAAAGCCTATCTTACAAGAGCTATATTTTAAGAAATCATGAATGAAAAGTACAAAAGACAAAAGAGTTAATTGTTCTGCTTTTTTGAAAAAAATTGAATAAATAAATTAATGGAAGGAAACTAACCCCCCAAAATTCAAGATGTAATAGCAGAAGGAAGAGGAAGAAGAAGATGAAGAAACCAGGATAGGAATGAAAACAAACCTGTCCTGGCCATTTTTTCTTAAAATAGGGATTTGGGGAAGAACCAGTCAATCAGAAGAAGGGGTCATAGAGTGCAGTTTTAGTAAGAAGTTCAATGATGGAGTGAACCTGGATTATTTATAATATATATTTATAGCATACAGTCTTACCTCAGAAACTGTTAATCCAACACCCTCATTTTAGAGTTAAGAAAACTGAGACCAAGAAGGTTCAATGTCTTGTCAGAGGTCATACAAGTAGAGTAAGGAGCAGAACCAGGATTTGAACCTGATTCATCTGACTCCTTTGATAATACTTTTTTCACTGAACATGTGGTGTCATTTAGTTTGACCTGCAAATGAACTGGATTTAAGTGAGGCAGATCTGTACAAAGTCATCAGCCTCCTCTTTCCTCCAGAGTCATCAGAGTCAAGTGGCAAGATATAGGTCAAACCGATGGCTCTGGATGTAGTAAAGACACTAGCCTTTTGAAGCCAGGGTCCAGATCTGGGTTGGGTTTTTCTACATATGCTCAGTTATTTGAATTCTCTGCCTCTCCTTTCTTCAAGAAACCTAAAACACAATAGACTCCCAGCTGAGGCTGTGACTAGAATCCCCAGGTCACCAAGTATGCTTATGTATCTGGCAGACACATGGTGTCCTGGGAGCCCAGAATCAATGACACTAGGTATCCTTTCTTTAAAGCACAAAGAGTCATAGCTGGATGACAGCTCTGAGGCAGTGTCAAGTCTAAGTATAGCTTGGGGGCATTGTTCATGCCTCCCTGGGGGTTTGGTTGTAGGAGAAGAAGAAATAGTATGGGATGTGCCTAGACTTAACTGGCATTTTCTTCACCAGGTATACCGTCACTGAAGTTCAATACACAATACACACATGTGAACATGTATACAGGTGTGTTAGTGCACAGGTATATAAGCATATATATATAATATATATAAAATAATGCATGTACACATATATAGACACACCACACACATACTTTGGACTGGACCTAAACAATTTCCAGTGTAGAAACTCCCTTCTTTGATCCACATTAATATAAAGTCTCTACAGACATTGAGGGGTTAAGTAACTTGCTCAGGGCCAAAGGTATGTAAATGCCAACTCCTACTAGTTCCTGAGAGTAGATTGTTATATTTTCAGTATGAGCATGTAGAACTTGGAAATTGCAAACTACAAACCAGGTCCTGATTTATTGTTTTGTTGATTTTTTAGACTTTAAAAAAGGATGAATAAAATATTAATAAAGTAGTTTAAATTTAAAAGTATGTTGGATCTATGTTTTTCCCAACAAAAGTCAGCTGTTACACATTTTACTAGCATGTTCCTCATGGGACACAGTATGTGCTGGCAAAAGGTTTGGAATCCAGTACTTCCTGGTTCTCTGTATACTCTGCCATGTTATCTAATACATATACAGGACATCATATTTGCAAAATGCTTTCCAGTGTTATTCATAATGCATTGCTCAGAAAAATCCCCAAGAAAGCAGTTGTCTTTGCTTGCCATTTATAAAATTTAAAAAAAGAGCTGGAGAATAGTTTAGTCAGCTACATTAAAGAAAATTGATTAAGCACTTCTCTATGCAGAAAACTATTCTCTCCATACTATAGAGAGATTGTTGTTGTTTAGTTGTTCAATGCTTCGTGAATCCATTTGGAGTTTTCTAGGCACAGATACTCGAGTAGCTTGACTTTGCTTTTCCTCATTTTACAGATGAGGAAACTGAGGCAAATAGGGTCTTGCACAGGGTGACACCGCTAGGAAGTATCTGGAGGAGAGATTTGAATTCAGGAAAATGAGTTTTCCTAAACCCGAGCCTAGCACCTTATTGACTGTATCTCCTAGTTGCCTACAAAAGAACTAAAATATTAGGATACTTGAGCTTCAGGAATTGTTGTCCAGTAGGGGAGATTAAAGGACTCGAGAACTAGAAACTTTGGGTCTATTTGGTTTAACTTCCCATGCAAACAAGAATTTTCTCTAAATTGGAAGTTGTGATGAATGGCCCAAAGAGCACAAGGATGTGACCCCAAGAGGGGTCAGAAGGTCTATTTTTATCCTCTTCCTTCCCTATTTACTAGCCACATAACTCTGAACCCTCTAAGTCTCAGATTCTTCACCCAGGGGAAAAATGGGAATACTATGTGCTTTGCCTTCCTCATAAGGTTGTGGAGATGCAATAAGATAATATATGTAGAAGAGTTTCATAAATTATGGAGTGCCATAGGTCATTATTTTTTATTATGGCTGCAGTGAATAAAGATTTGGTCTTGGAATCAAGAATACCTAGGTTCAAATCTTGCCCCTTGGAATATAACTGGTTTTGGAGACCTTAGACAAGTAAATTTAGCTTCCCATTCATTGCCACTGGCAATTCTCTAAACATTAATAGAAAGTGTTCAATTTTCACAACTAAATGGAATTTCCTTACCAGCCTCCTATATCAAAAAATTATAGCTCCCATTCCACCCCCTCCACAAAAAATCTTTATAATTAACACTCTTGGTAGTCAAACCAAACTCAGCTAGAATATTTCTAGTGATGGGGAATATATAGTCTTGAAAAACCAACCTATAGGGGTGGCTAGGTGGCACAGTGGATAGAGCACCGGCCCTGGAGTCAGGAGTACCTGAGTTCAAATCCAACCTCAAACATTTAATGATTACCTAGCTCTGTGACCTTGGGCAAGCCACTTAACTCCATTACCTTGCAAAAGAAAGAAAGAAAAACCAGCCTATGAAATTTGGGAATTTTTTTTATTTGAAAGCTCCTCCTTTCTCCCTACAATTCCTTCTACCCCAGGTGTTTTTATTCTGCCTGTAGATCTCTTCCCCATGCTAACCTTTCAAATAGTTGAAGACATTGACCACAATCTTCTAAGATTTCCTTTTCTCAAGACTAAACACCACCGTGTCTCTATTTTCCTCTGATTTTTTATATGGTATGGTGTGTAGACTTTCTATCTTTTTTTCTATAATTGAATTCTGTAGCTTTGATGTGGTCTTGAAAAGGTGAAGTATGGTGGAACTCTTCAATTCATTATTTTGGGTTATATTCTTTTATGAATTCAATCCAAAACTGACTTCATTTTCTGTAGCTATGACACATCATTAATTCATATTGAGCTTGTCATCAACCAAAGTGTCAGGATAAAGGTCTTTTTTCTCATGACTTGCTGTTAAGTGGTTCCTTCCTTACCCTCAACTAAATATTCACATTAGTTAACTGATTTTATAACCAAAATACATGAGTTAACATTCAATCAATTTAAATCAAACTATAACCAATCAGACAAATATTTATTAAACTTTATGAAACTTCAATTTCTTTTTGGCCCATTGAGATCTCTTTATATTTTGTTTCTAACCATCCAATACAATAAGTGGCTCTAGCAATTTTGTGTCTTTTTTGGAATGGACTTTATCCAAACTGTTGATAAAAATGTTGACATGAGCAGGGACAAAAAAGGAATATTACAAAGACTTTGCTATCTTAACTGGAAACATTTCTTCTCTCTATTTTTTTTATTAAAAAAGGGAAATAAAAAAATCATCAAAAATAGCCAATAGATTAAAAAAGGATAGCATTACATGCCAAGTTCCATGCCCACACAATCTTACCCATGCAGGAAAATAGGAGAAAGATTCCTTTCCAATATCTCTTCTTTCTTTTTTTTTTTTTAGTTTTTTTTTCAAGGCAAATGGGGTTAAGTGGCTTGTCCAAGGCTACACAGCTAGGTAATTATTAAATGTCCGAGGTTGGATTTGAACTCAGGTACTCCTATTCCAGGGCCAGTGCTCTATCCACTGTACCACCTAGACGCCCCCTCTTCTTTCATTCTTGAATTTTCTGGAAATGTTTCCATATAAAATGTTCACATATTATACCTTATTTTATACTTATTTCAGAACATGGTGTAACCAAATTTCTCCCATTCCTCTGTGCCCCCTATACAGATTATTACTTAATGTCCATGAACTCCATGAGTTTCACTAAGGCAGCATCTGTACCTCCCATACTCAGTACATGGCAGTCACTTAATATATGTTTGTGCATTTGACTTGAGAGAAAACTCTAACCTACTTCTGAAGATTCCCCTCTCTAGATTACTGAGTCATTAATCATTGTGTGTGATTTTGTAACCAAATGAAAAGCAACTCTCCAATCATCTAGCCCATGTTTTTCTTTGTTTGCTTCAGGGTAAAGGGAGTCATTTTGTCAAATGTCTTGCTGAACTTGGGGTAGGTACATTGTCCAAAGCATTCCATGACCTGCCAGTCTAGAAAACTATTTTTTTAAAATGAAGTTATTCAGCCCTTTTGTTCAGTAGCTACGGTATGGCATATTGATTAGTACTTTTCTTCCTAAATATTTACAAACCACCTGTTTAGTAATCTATTCTAGAATTTTATTAGAGATGGATGTCAAACTCATTGATTCTCAGTTTTCACATGGTGTTGGAAGTTAGAATAACATTTTCCCATCTCTGGTCTTCTGGAATATTTTCTATTCACCATTCTCTTTAATCAACTATTACTATTGATGGTCCTTCTATAATATTTGTCTTCAGTACTCCATATATGATTTTTTTTCTGGGTCTGGGGACTAAACTTGAGTGAAGGGGCAGCACTGCTATAGTGGTTCATAAGGTAACTTACGGTTCATGGCTCATCATTCATAAGGTAACTGGTGTAGAATTCCAGAGAGCTGGAATTGAATCTTGGCTCTGAATTTAATTAGATTACTTTGGACAAGTCACTTAAAGTATCTGGGCCTCAGTTTCCCTATATATAAAAGCAGAGGATTGAACCAGTTTTATAAGATGCTCTCTCACTGCCCTCAACCCAGTTCTAAGTTCTCTGAGCCTCAGTTTTATCATCTACAAAGTGTAAATATTAACATTTGGCTAATTATCTTATTAGGTCCCTGTAAGAAAAGTACTTCTTAAATCTTTTTCTTTTTTTAGTTTTTTCAAGGCAGTGGGGTTAAGTGGCTTGCCCAAAGCCACACAGCTAGGTAATTATTAAGTGATTAAGTGTCTGAGGTCAGATTTGAACTCAGGTCCTCCTGACTTCAGGGCTGGTACTCTATCCACTGTGCCACCTAGCCGCCCCTTAAATCTTAAAGTAAAATAGAGCTCTGAGTAATTTTCTTTTTTTGGATTAGTCCTGTGATTTTTGCCAATACAGGAAAATCCTGTGTACCTATCCAGCACAAAGTTTTGTGAGGATAAAATGAAAAAATGAAACAAGAGGAAGGTCAGTGCATAAAGCCTTGGATGCAAAGTCAGAAAGACCTGAGTTCAAATTGGAACTCAGATTCTTACTATCTATGCAACCCTGGGTAAGTCATTTAATTTCTATCTGCTTCAGTTGCCAAAATGGAGATAATAACAGTTTTTATCTCTCAGAATTTTTGTGAGACTCTAGTGAGTAATGTTTGTAAATCATGCTGTATATAAACCATATATAAATTATAAATTGGGGTATACTGTCCAAACTATTCCATGACCTGTCAGTCTAGAAATCTATTTAAATATATACATATATACATATTTATACATATATACATATATGTATTTATATATCACAACCTCCAATTTAGAGAAAATTCCTGTTTGCATGGGAAATTAAACCAAATAGACCCAAAGTTTCTAGTTCTGCAGCCCTTTAATCTCCCCTACTAGATAACAGCTCCTGAAGCTCAATATCCTAATATTTTATTTCTTTTGTAGGCAACTAGGAGATACAGTCAATAAAGTATATACATATTTATAATTATAATTAATATAAATATAAAATAAATTATAAATATAAATGCTTGCTATTATTTTTGTTGAACATAAATCTTAAAGCTTGAAATATTATCTATTATTATCATTATTATTGTTAATATTATTATAGACAGGGGTTTTTAGCTTGAGGTTCACAAATCCTTAAGGGCTCCATGACTGCATTTCCTAGAAACTATGCATTTGATTGGGGAAAATTACACCTTTATTTTCATAGTCTTTTAACTGAAATTTAGCATTATTTCCAAACATAATTTTGAGAGAGTTCATGAGCTTCATCATATTTCCAAAAGCAAAAAAACGCAAGAATTTCTATCTTAGGAGAAGAGTCTTTAAACTAGAAAGAACAAAACAAAGTTAAGAGCAAAAGGCAAATGTAGAAATAGTTAGGAATTTCCTAGTTGCCAAAAGAATTCCAATCTGCAGGCCCAGACAAAGGATAATTTGTAACTGAATTGTCAAAATTTCATTTTTATGTCTTCCCAAGACACCCAAGTCATATTCCTTTTCAGAGTTTCTATCTGGAAAATTGGAAGCCTTCCAATATTTCATTCTGAAGGCAGAGAGGGGACTAAGTAGCCGTAATGCTGGTCAAAGGGTCAGAAAGACCTAAAACCAAATCCTGCCTCAGAATACTTACTTAGCTGTACTACTCTAGGCAAGACATTTTATCTTTGTCTACTTCAATGTCCTTACTTGTTAAAATAAGAAGAAGAAGAATAGCATCTATCTCTGAGGGTTGTTATTACATGAGAGTTATTTGTAAAATGGGAGAGTTAGGTAGTGAAATGGATAGAGTAGTAGACTTGAAGTTAGGAAGACTCATCTTCCTGATTTCAAATCTGGCTTCAGATATTTTCTATCTGTGTCACCCTGGGCAAGTCACTTAATTCTGTCTGCTTCATTTTTCTCATCTGTAAAATGAACTGGAGAAGGAAATAGCAAACTACTTCAGTAATTTCACCAAGAAAACCCCGAATGGATCATGCAGAGTTGAACATGCCTGGAACAAGTGAACAATGACAAGAATTTGTAATGTACTTGAAACATAAGAAGTGCTTAAAATATTTCTTTGTTTTCCCTACACAAACTATTTTGGAAGTCAGCTTTCCCAGAAGTCTAGAAACATGTCTTATTGTTAAGTGTTGCACTCCTTTGCCTCTCTTCCTTCTCAGATGAAATAGTCACTTTCTTCCAAGGTTCCTGTTATTTCATCACCAATCAGTTCTTGCTTAGTGATAAGAATGAAGTCCTATGAAGCTGCTTCCCTTCCCTTCACCAGTTACCTTATGAACCATGAAATTATCAGCAAAGCAAGTCAAGGATTTTTCAGATGTCTCACTTTGTTTCATGATGAATCTTCCAACTAATGCCTTGCTTATTAAAGTCTCCCATTACTATTCCATCTTGTCTTTGTGCTAAGTTCATAATCTGTGATAAAAATATAATACCCTTTTCTGTATGGAAGGCTGATACCATCTCTCCCTGTTTATTTTCACTTAAATGTTCTCTACTGTTTTTCCATCTTTGGGTTCACGGCTGTCAAAAACCTTTCTGATAGCTACCCTCCTACTCTTCTATTAGGTGTTTCTTTTGATGAAAGTAAACCCATATACTCCATATTCCAATTACAAAAATAAAATGCCAATGTTCTGTACAATTCATATTTGTACTTCTACTTTGGAGAATATTAATGTCATTTCCAATCCTCTGCTATTTTATTTTCTCGTGAGAAATACTGAATATTGTTTTGTTCTTATAAACAAATGGTGGTGACTGAATGAGAAGAGGCACGGCAGATTCTGCCTATGAACATTTGTTGAAAAGAAGGATAGGACACCCTGATAAAACTAGTAAAGGTTTTGGGAATCAGTTTCAGTTGAACAAATCATCAACTCCGATATTCTTTTCTTCATGATGAAGTTTTTATTTTTAATTATGGACCTGTTTTGTTGTTGTTCATTTTTTTTAGTCCTTCATGACCTAATAGGGGGTTTTCTTAGCAAATATACCAGAGTGGTTTGTCATTTTCTTCTCTAGCTCATTTTATAAATGAGGAAACTGAGGCAAATGGGGTTAAATGATTTGCTCCTGGTCACACAACAATTACATTATTATAGGAAGAGTCTGAGATCAGATTTGAACACAGGAAGATGAGCTGTTCTGACTCCAGGCCACCTCCATCCCCCGTGTCACCTACCTATCCAAATGACATGTTTGATCCTTATCTTAATCTTTGTCACATTCGATTTTCCTCCTCAGTTTGATGTTTTACAATTTAAATTGGATTGTTTCCTCTTTCCTTTCCAAATTTTAGTTTAGCTTTGGTCAAATTGTTGAATCCACTAAAAGTTGCTACCCATCTTCACTAGGTTTATCCCATGTACATATCCTCTTGGATTCATAACCTCCTGGTTAAGAAAACTTTGGGTTTTTTTTGACATCGTCTACACAACCAGCTTTTGATTTCTCACATTGTTCTTCCAAAAGCATGACCTTCAACTGGAAGAATATATTAAAATACCACCTAAGGCCCTGAGTAATTTAATTTCTTTCTCAGGCCTTGCAAATCCCCGGAGTGACATTCTAGCTTTCTTCTGGCAGTATTATGCATTCCTGCTGGAAGCAGCAGAAGTGGGTAGCTGTCTTGTCGGTGGGTTTGACAAGTCTTGGCAGGCTCTTTGTCACCTCCCAGATTCCTACTCCAGGCTGACAGCCCATCTCCTGATTAACTACTGCATTTCTTCAGAAAGGTTGTCTCCAAACTCCACTGTAGGAGATACAACTTACAACCCTCCCCCAAGTCTAAGACCACTTTTACAAAACCATAGATCAGTAAGTAGATATTAGAATTACATAAATTGAATGGCCACATACTTAATTTTGTGTTTTGTTCTTCTTCCCTTGTTATACTATAGAGGAGATATAAAGGGGCAGGGAGATACAAGAGAAAGCAAACTCATTAGTAGGGTGAAACTGGAGACTGGTTCTGATCAAAAACATAGATTCAATGCAACACACTTTTATTAAGCATCTACAAAGTTCACTGTGAGTCTCTGGAAAGGAAAGATGAAAAAAATGACTCCTCCCCAATATCATGCTTATGGACTTTGCAATCTAATAAGGGAAAAAAGATATGTACATATATATATATATATATATATATATATATGTATATATGAATGAGTGAAGAATAAGGATATATATATATATATATATATATGTATATATGAGTGAAGAATAAGGTAGAATATGATGGAGGGGAATGAACAATCCAAAGCTCTCCAAGAAAACTTAGAGGAGAAGTTACTTTCAGGGAAATGTTAATGAAAGAGGCAATACCCAACTCTTTCAGCTTAATGAGATGGGTATGTTCATTAAGGGGATAGGGAGGGAGTAGAGCTGGATAATCAATAAAAATGTGGATATGATTGTCATTTTAGTTATTAAAAATATGTGAAACAGTATGATTCTGAAAAGAATGAATGTAGAAAGTCAAGAAGAGCATATTTAGAACTGTGCCTTGTGAAATAACTTCAGATAATCCATAGATAGAGAATAATAGGAATTTTTTAAGGGAGGGAGACATGAGAGGACTATCCATTGAGAGTTGGAAAGAATCTTGAGTCTAGCCAAATGCCTTCAGTTGAGAACTCAAAATTCAGAAGCTTAAATTAGGAAGGACATTGATAAGCCCAAAGATGTTCAAAGGAGGGGGATCAAAATGGTGAAGTGTCTAGAGATCATGCCAATTTAAAAAGAGTGTGGAAGAATATGAAGAATAATTTTCAGGAGATATGATAACTATCTTCAAATATTTGAGGGAAGACAGAGACCTAAGCATATTACTTGCTCAGATTCATATAGATGAGTAATTCTCAGATGCAGGATTTGAACACAATCCTTTGACTCTGGTACCAATATTCTTTCTGTTGTGCCATTATCCCCCTACCAATCCTGTGAAGTAGGAAGTGCAAGTTATCTTATTCTCCTTTTGCAGATGAAGAAACTGAAGTTTAGAAAAGTAAAGAAATGGTCAGTGCTAATAGTTAGGTGTAAGAGCAAGGAGTCCAGTATCCTAATTCAGTGCTCTTTTCTTAAAATGACAACTTTTAACTTATGTGGAGAATCTTGTATGGATCTTGGCAGAAAGCTTCTCTTCATTAGCCACATGGACAATACTTGTTTCTTTCTCCATTAAAGATTCACCCTATGTTCATACTGTTAAGTTGTATTAATCCAGTGGGAAATTGAGGATGTTCCTAAATTCTAGGAGACTGGTCCACACATTTCCAGATGTGAAAGAGCTGCCAAGACTATAAACCAGACCGCTTTTGCTCATTCTCTTTTCCATTCTAGAAGTCTTAATATCCAGAAATGTCTCCAAGGAACTCAAACTCTTGGAAATTTGTTCAGTCAACTGGTGGGTAGAATGATTAATACTAGAAATGGGTCAAGGGTTGGAAGGAATGCCTTTGAAATAGAAATGACAGTGGTATGATCATGTGCATTTAGGACATTATTTTAAACCTGGCATTTTTGAAAGAGAAGAAATGTTCTTTTGGAGTCCTTTGTCTTTGAAGAGGAAAGGTGGAGATGTGGAGATGTTGGGAGAGTAGTGTGATCGATTGTCTTGCCAGTGATATTTTGTATGAACTAAAAGGGAAAGAGGTAGATGAGAAAAGAAGCCGTGAGGACATAGAAAAGTAGATTGCATTAGTTGAGGAGGGAAATAACTGGAGCATGAACCAGGGTCTTGGCAGCAAGGATAAAGAGAAAAGGACAGACTTGGAGATATTGCTCTGAATGACATGCCAGAAATTGGCAGGAGCCTCGATGTGAGAAGAATTTCAGAGAAAGAAATCAAAGATGCCACTTTGTGGTGAGCATGGAGAAAGTATAAGCTGCCAACTACTTTACTTGGATATTTATTTGGGTGGCAGACCCTGAAAATAAGTAATGGAGAAGGGATGGTTTGAAGAAAAAATTTGACAGGCTAAATTTTCAGGTAGCAATGAATGGGAAAATGGGAAGGAAATATTGGAGACAGAAGCAAGCATGTATATAAATGGATGGGAGGAAAATAGGCTGTTAGTGGAGAAGTAGTTTGTAGTTGTCAGAGAAGGAGTGATAGATGGGATAGAATGAGGGCCACTATCTCAGTTCGGTTGATCCTCACACCAGGAGTAACTGGAGAATCAAGTGACAGAATTGGGTCCCTTTCAGACCTGTACCCCAACTCAAAGAACAATTATTAAGAGCCTACTATGTTCTTAATATTATGCTAGGTATTAGGGTTATGAATGCCAAGGACCCATTCATAAAGAACTTGTATTTTAATGTAGGAAAAACAAACACATATTTAAGTATATCTATATCATCTATATCTACATCTATATCTATATCTATAGCTATATCTCTATCTATAGCTATAGCTATCTCTATCTCTATCTCTATCTCTATTTCTATCTCTATCTTAACTATATCTATCTATATATCATCAACCTAAATTGAACCAATAGAAATTAATTAAGTAGTTGCTTTGGAGGGAACACACTAGCAAATGGGGTAACCAGGAAAGATTCATATGAAAGATGATACTTGAGATGTAGAGCTCTATGGTGTTGAGATGAGAGAAGTATATTCTAGACATGTTAGTGCAGAGATGGGAGATGGGGTGTGTGGATGAAGAACAGAGAGGACAGATTGACTGCATCAACAGAAAGTACAGGGATGATTAATGTCCAATGAGGCCAGAAAGAAGATTGAGACCAAGTTGCATGGGACATTGAGAAGTTTATATTTTATCCAGAAGCACTAGGAAAACCTTTGAGTTGTGTAGAGGAATCACATGGTCAGATCTATGCTTAAGAGAAATCACTTTGAAGGCAGTAAAGAGAGGAGAAACTTAAAGAAGAAAGATGTGTTAGGAGATGATGGCAATGATCTAGGAATAAGGGGAAAAAGGACCTGAACTGATATGGTAGTTGTGTGAGCAGAGAGAAGTGATTGGATGGGAGAGATGTTGGGAAAATAGAAATGGCAAGATTTGTCAACTTGATCCCCAGGCCATTTTTAATTGTGGTTCACAAGCATGATGGGAGGTCTGGAGCAGATGATAATGATGATGACTTCACCTAGATAATAACTTTAAATCTATTTCCCCACCAGTCATTGCTGAAGAAAACAGTGATCCTCTTGGGAAACCATAAGCATAGAGACTGAGGAATTATGGGGAAAGGTAATTAAACACTTAGGATTGGAAATTTCAGAGGATGATTCATGTAAAGGATAAAAGAGGAAGGAGTACCTTTTCTGAAGGGTGATGATAGTGTACAAGATTTAGGTGTCAGAATAGAATTGGGAAGACACTTAGCAAAGGGGAAGCATGAAAGAGAGAGGCATGGGTGTGTATTCCTGGGTGGGAGGGGGTCACAGTGTAATTAGAGAAATTCAGTTCAAAGAGGTTGAAATTATGGCTTCAGAAAGACAAGGATGAGTATTCTCCTGAAGCCCTACAAAGCTGTCAGTCAATGGTGACAAGAAATGGTGGGTTCTTCAGGCATACTGACAGAAAATATAAGATAGGCAAGATAGACTACAGTGGAAGCTAGGATTAATAGATAATGTAACAACTTAGTTTAATGGAAACAAAAGAAACTTGAGTTTCACTAGACTTGAATTCTAGCCCTGGCTCTATTCTTGAATTTTTTGGGGGATCTGGCTCTATTCTTAACTAGATATTCATTTAAACCTTTTCTGTCTCCCTTATCTCATTTCTCAAATGGGTATAATAATGCAACATGAAAACACATGGGGAAACAGCATTCAAACTTTGTATAAATAATAGGAATACAAGATAAATTATAGATAATCAACAAAATGTAAATACTAGCATTGAGAAGGATTGAGAAAGGATAAAGGTAAAGGATTGAGAAAAGAAATAGTTAAGATTTTAATTGAGATTTGAAAGGAACCAGAGAAGCCAGAACACATATGCAGAAGAGAATTCCAAAAATGAAGGATAACCAGTAGAAATTCCCACAGTTGGGAAATGAAATATTTTATGTGAGAAACAGCAAGGAGGCCAATGTTCTTAGTTCAAGGGTATGTAAGGGTTATAACAGATGATGGGTTGAACACTTATAGACAAGATTGTCAATGGGATCCTGTTTGACACCTTTGAATGTTGACCTTTTAGGTCTTTACCAACTGTAAAAATTCCAAGATTATGTGATCCATCACAAAATTGTGTGGGGTTCACATAAAATAATAAATATGAAAGTACTTTAAACAGTTAGAAGTGCTGTATTATTGTAAGCTATCATCATCACAATCATTATCTTCACCACCACTACCACCTCCACCACCACCACCATTATTTTCCTGCTTTTAGCTGTAGTATTAAGAAAGACACTGTGGTACAAGGGAAAGAATTCCATATTTGAGTTCAAGGGTTCTCAGTTCTAATCCTGGCTAGGTCATTAAGGTTCTGAGTGATTTTGGAAAATGAATTTGATTTCTCTGCACCTCAGTTTCCTAAACTATAAAATGAAGAGGTTAGATCAGATGACCTTGAGGTCCTTTTTGTCCCTAAAGCTATGATTCCAAGATCTGAAAAAAGCAGGTGGGAAGCATCATAGCTAGGATATGAGGGAGCCAGGGTCTCCTAATTTCACTCTTTCCTATAAAGGTAACAAAAGGAATATTCTCTTCTTTTCATTGAAATAGAGTTTTTCCAGTTCCTCTCTAATTTTCAATAGACACCTTGGGAGTATAATTGATCTGAGCACTGGACCTGGATTGAGGAAAATCTGCATTCAAACCTTGCTTCAGACACTTAATATCTGGGCAAATCATTTAAATTCTCTCAACCTCAATTTCCTCATCTACACAATGTCAATAATCCTACCTTGCAGGATTGTTGTGAAGAATAAAAGAAATAACATGTGCAACTGTTTGTAAACCTTAAAGCATTACAAATATTAGCTATATTAATATTTCTAGTAGATATTGCTGCCTGTTCCCATGAAATGTCCTCCTTCCTAACAGTGTTACTGACATGGTAAGAAGAGAAGGATTGAAGAAGACTCTCACTATCTTGGACCTAAGTTCTCTGAGGGGAGGTTCTGTATGTGGCACCAGCATTTGTGGCAAATTTTGTGCCTCTCTAGGATCCTGGGCTGCCTCAGAAGAGAGATGGTTGAAACAGCTGAGATATTTGTGATAGATGAAGCAAGAGGGTGAGGAAGTAGATATAAGGAGGAAGAGAAGGAAGGAGAGTCATTAAAGAGAAAAAAGATTGGGAAGAGGCTGAGAAACTGCTGAATATAAAGGAATTAGAAAGAGGGTAGGGAAGATACTATCTCTGGCATTATGGAACCTTTAGGTATCCTGGGGAATTGTCTTGGGATTTAAAGACAATGCATGATGGGAATTGTGTAGGACTAAGAACTTAAGTAAAGCAAAGTTTCAAATAATTCATAAAGCATGTCTTCAACTTTACTATGTACCCAACACTATGAAAAGTCCTGGGGATGGGATGCAAATACAAAAGCAAAATAATTCTTGCTCTCAAAGAAAATACTTTGGAATGGGGAAGACAGCAAATATACTATGCATCTCTCTCTCTCTCTCTCTCTCTCTCTCTCTCTCTCTCTCTCTCTCTCTCTCTCTCTCTCCTCTCTCACTCACTCCCCCTCCCTCCCTCTTTCTGAAGGAGTTCACTAGCAGTTGTGAGGAGCCAGTAGGGAATCAGATAAAGTCAAACCAGTTGAAAACTAAACATTAGCCACAAAATCATTTAAAGGAAGCTTTCCAGATAGTTAGGGTCTCTTTCCAGTGATGCTCAAAAGGTCAAACAGAACTCAAGGAATGGACTTCCTTGGAAGGTGGAGACAATTTCAGAAATATTGATGGAGACAATGTCCAATGGCTCAACATCATCCCAGACTGCAGCTAGAGGAAGGCAGCAACCATGAGGGTAAATGAGTCATGGTTTCTTTCTGTACTCAGGACATTAATATTGGTCCAGAAAGATAGTAAAGTATTTTAGATGTTAACTATAAATAGAATTGAATATCAAGAATTTCATTCAAGAAAGAAAAGGTTAAGGCTAATATTTATTGCTCTTTGTTCTGCATTTTATCTCTATTCTGTTTAAAAAGATCTCTCTCACACACACACAAACACACAAGCACACACACACATTGGGAAAAGGGGAAATATTTAGAGAGTATCTACTATGTACCGAACACTTTTGCAAATATTATCTCATTTGATCTTTACAACAACCCTATGTGATAAGTGATATTATTTATCCCCTTTTTTCAGTTGAGAAAACTGAAGCAAATGGGCTAAGTTGCTTATCCAGGGAGTCATAACTAGCAAATATCTGAAGCTGGATTTGAAACTCATTTTCCTGACTGCACATCCAGGGCTCTTTCTACTATTCCATCAGTTATTTCAATATGTTTATGTGTATACATGTGTATAACATGCATCCACCTGTATATACATGTGTATAACATGCATACATTGGTTCTTGTCCATTATCAAGGAAGACCAAAACAACATCACTATGTTAGAAAGAAACTACATGATGTCCAACTGTGGCTGATCAGACCAATACAAGCTTGAAAGAAATACTCTACCACAAGTCAGGCACAAATAGTTCATGTGTATATCTGGGATGGGTACTCTAAGTTTACACATCTCATTATTCCTTTAAACTGTTTCAATTATTCCTTGCCCACAGAGCACAATACCCTCTCTGATGATGGTACATCATACTGGGTGGTCCTGTGCCAGTATCTCCCATAATGTACAATCAATTCCAATGTCCTTAAGAGAGACTTTGTGAGCACTTGCCCTATGTGAGTTCTCCATAAAATAGTCTTTTTGGCAAGAGTACTTTTGGCATTCAAACAATGTGATAGGCTAATTGTAGTTGAGCTCTCTGTAGTGACATTTGAATGTTTGGGAGTTTAGCTTGAGAAAGGATCTCAGTGTTTGGTATCTCTTATCCTACCAGGTAATCTTTAGAATCTTCCTAAGACAATTTAAATGGAGTTTCCTGGCATGGTGCTGATAGACTCTCCATTTACAGGTATACAACAATGAGGTCAGCACAATGACTTTGTAGACTTTCAGTATGGAAGTCAGTCTAATACCTATTTTCTCCCACACTTTCTTTTGGAGCCTTGCAAATACAAAACAAATCCTGGCAGTGTTTGTGTGTGTGTGTGTGTGTGTGTGTGTGTGTGTGTGTGTGTGTGTGTGTATTAACCTCAGCAAGAGAAGTGAAGGTAAGGTGCCGCAGTATTTGAAAACCTCATTTGTTGTAACCATTGGTTCTCCATAGGGGTGGTGTGGTACTAGCTGATGGAGCACCAGTGTTTTCTTGGTATTAATTGTTGGACAAAAGTTAGCATAAACAACAAAGAATCAAGCCATATTTTGTTGCATCTCAGATCCAGAGGTTGCATTGAGTGTACCATCATAAACAGGAATTCATTCACCTATATGCTCTCCACTTTGGTTTTGGTTTGTTTCGCCTTTGGTTTCACCTTACTAGCAGTGCAATAGGTGACCTTGATGTAATGTTAATCCTCATTGAAGACATTTGATAACATGATTGAAAATATCATGCTAAAAAGCATGGGAGCAAGGACTGGAAATTGAGAGAGCATCTATCCAGAACAGGAGCAAGCATATGATCATAAAATTAACGTACAATAGTAATGAACTTCTCCAGGCAACCAAATTTTGACACAATTTTCCATAAATCTTCATGACTAATAGAATCAAAGACCTTGCTCAAGCAGATGGTGAATGCAGACCTCTGTTCTGCTACTAGCATTTTTTTTCCTGGAGGTGTTGGGCAACAAATACCAAACTGACTGATCTTCAACCCTTTCTGAAGCCATACTGGCTTTCAGGTAGGTATTCATCTTCCAGGTGAAGGATCAACCTATTAAAGAGAACACTCTGAGAATAATCTTGCCAGCAATTCCTTAAGAGATAAATACCCCTATGATTGCCACAGGACAATCTGTTCTCTTTTGTTTTATAGAGACAGATAATGGAGACATACTTGAATTCCTGGGGTTTAACCTCCTCAAGCCAATTTCAGTCACCTTTTGTATGAGCAATGAATTGTCCACCTTTAAATGTCAGCTGGAAAAGAATCAGCATCAGGTGCTTTGCCACATGAAAGGAACATTCGAACCCCCTTCTTTAATTGGAACTTCAACTAGGGATGGATTGAATTCAACTTGAGTTAAATCCTCAATGGGCTTCTGCATTGATTGATGATGATTTGTTAGGAACACTATGAAAGTGTTCAGTCCATTTCTCCAGGATCATGTCCCTTTCACTAATCAATGTGACTCCATCAGCATTGAGTGGTTGAGATATACCATCTGTCTTTGACCCAGGGCATCATAAGAGCACTTTAAATTGTTACTTTCCCCATAAAATGGTTTTCTTCTATTTTCCTACTGAGTCAAGAATCTTGCATCTCTCTAACCTTCACTTGTACTTTTACTTTGGATTAATTAAATGCTTTGTTATTAGAAATTGATGAACTGTCCTGCTGGTAAACCTAATAGAGTCCTTATTTTTCATTTAGGAGCCTCTGTATTTCCCCATCATTTTCATCAAACCAGTCTTGATGTTTGCCAGTATTGTGACCCAAATGAGCAAATAGAGTGCTGTACACCAAACCTCTGATAGCTACCTACTCTTTTTCTGCTCCACTGTTGCCAACTGTGTGTTTGCTCAGCTTCTCTCCAAGTTATCAACAAACTGTTCCCCTCAGAGAAGCACCCTAATATCAGTATTATTTCTTCTGGCAGTCATTTTGCACTGAGTCTGCCACTTTGGTTGAATGTGAAGATTTAACTTGAAGAGGATGAGTCTGTGATCAGTTCTGCACTCTGTATCCTGCATTGCTTTTGTCACTCTCACATCTTGTCTGTACTTTCTTCTTATAATTACATAATCTATTTGAAATCAATGTTTGCTTCAACTGTGCATCCAGGAAATTTTTATTGTGTTTAGATAAAGAGAAGACAGTGTTTGTGATGAGATACACGTAGTAGGTACTTAACAAATGCACACTTATTGATTACATACATATTTGTAGACTTATAATAGCATGAACATAAAGAACTCTCATTAAAATAGCTCCCTGCACCAGTGCAGATTAGGAACTATTTTTTCAACTACTAGTTGAAAAAGTAAGGTGAAGACTCCATTAATTTTATTAAAGAAATCTTATTGTTTAAAACAAATCCAGAAGCCTTGAAATAGCCATTTTATCTAGAATCAATATTAACATTTAAACTTGTGCCTCTGTATATACTCAGAGAGACAAGATGGTATAGTGAATAGAGAACAAGTCTCAGAGTTAGGAGGAAATGTTCCACCTCTGACATAGGACTAGCTGTTTGACCCTGCACAAATTAAATAACTTCTTTGTACCTCTGGAAACTCTCTATCATACCTCAAAAAAATATAACTGTCATCTCTCTCTCCAGCTCTATCTTTATTTGTATCTGTATCCAAATATATTAATTAATCAGGTTTGATAACTTACTTAAACTTTAATGATTTTTTTTGTTACTGTGTTTTAATTCTGATATTATGGAGGTCATAATGGATTGAGTACCTGGTCTGGAGTCAGGAGGATCAGAGTTCAAATCTAGCCACAAATACTTATTAGTGTTGTGATCTTGTGCAAGTCACTTAACTTCTGCCAGCTCTGTTCCCTCTTCTATGAAATGGGGCTAATAATAACACCTCCCACAGTTGTTATGCTAAAATGAGTTAATTTTTGTAAACCATTTTGTAAAATGTAAAACACTATATAAATGCTAGCTATCTTGATTAATTTTATTATAACTGAAATTATTTCTAGTTCAGCTGATGATATTTCTTAGTGATATATAGCGTTGGAAAGAAAATCCCTTCTTCATAAACAGAATGAACAGCAGCTTAGTTAGACTATCAGGTTTCAAATCTCACCTTTGGTTTTTATTACTTGTGTGACTGGGTCAGCTTCCTAATACCTTTAGAATGTGGTTCTCTCATTTATAAAATAGGATTGAGGTGGATTAGGTCTGTGATATCAAACTCAAATAGAAATGAAGACCACATACCCTTTTATAAGGATCCCTGGTTATATAGTGACTCATAGAACTAAAATTAACATCTTCTATGTTCAGTTTTATTTTTCATTTATTTTATTAAATATTTCACGATTACATTTGACTTAACTATATTTGATTGTATTGTGGGCCACTTTGACTCTGGAGGTTGCAAGCCTGGCATGTCCAGACCAGACGACTACTGAACTACCTTCAAGTTTGCAGACTATGAAAGAGCTGAACTAAAGAAAATCAAAAGTCAAAATATAGACTAGATAACCAATAGTATAAATGGTCAGAAAGGATAAAGATTTAATTCCTCCTTGGAAAAGGACTTGAGATGGACCTTGAATGGTATAAAGAAATTAAAGGGGAGATGTGCACGGTATCAATGTGAACAAGAGTTCAGGAGTGCCTAGTTTTATCATTTTTTTGCTTTTTTGCAAATTCAGATATTTACTTCACAGATAGGATGATTTTTAAAAATTGAAGGTTTGTGGCAACCCTGCATCAAGGAAGTTTATTAATGTTATTTTTCTAACTGCATGTGCTTACATCATGTCTCTGTGCCACATTCTAGTAATTCTCCCAAGATTTCAGATTTCATTATTATTCTATCTGTTATGGTTCCATGATCAGTGATCTTTGATGTTAATATAATTTTTTTGGTGTACTAAATACAACACCCATGTAACATGGCATTTAGCTTATAAATATTGGATGTTTCTGACTGCTCCACTAACTCCTATTCCAAGTTTTTCCTTCATCTTCTTAGGTCTCTCTATTCCATGGAACACAACAATATTGAAATTAGATCAATGAATAACACATCAATGGTCTCTAAATTTTCAAGTGAAAGAAGGAGTTCATTGATGTGGCCAAGCATGTGTCACTAGAAATGGACTGATTATGGTACCTTCCAGGAGAGGCTAAGTAGTTGGATAAGTTCTATGCCTATTCAATGGGATGCTTGGCCAAAGAGGCCCATCCTCACCATGCTCATACAGAGACAAATGAACTTGTTCAATTTTGTGAGGATAGAGATCCTAGAAATCTTGGAGAGTTGACTGACTTCTGGTCTAAATGTTATTCAGCTAGCCTTTGCCCTCCTCAAGCTTTAAAATAGACACATATATTAACAAAGTTCATGGATCTTTTGAACCACCTCCCCATACCATCAATATATCTATGGAACATAGGCAGGGAGAGCGGACAAAGTCCAAGATAAGAATATTGGCAAGCAGCACCCCAATATAGAGATGGGTTGCTTTTTTATAATATCAAATTTGGCATCACCATTTCAATGTACATAAATATTGGCACATTCTAATAGAAATGGTACCACTGATGATAACAGCAATGAGAGACAAGGTAATTGATGTCTGTCTAAAAGCCTCTGAGGGAACAGAGCCAGAACTGTAACAAGTATCCAGAAGTTTTGTCAAGCCAATTGATTCTCTATCACCCCAGGAAGACACTTATTTGGGGGGAATTGGCAGTCTCTTCATGGCATCCAGTGAGAGAATGCATGCAAATAACTGAGATCCTGGAATTGCTCCCTTTTCTGGCAGCCTGCTGGCCACCAACCTGAGTGGTAGTTGGCACCTTGGATGTTTATTGATGAATTCAAGGAAAGAAAAATATTCAGAGCGGAAAATAATTGCACCTTGTGGTTTAAGTGTCCCCAAGGAAACAATCTTTTCTTTATAAAATAGCAGCATGGGATGGATATGAGGAGGTCTGCAGGTGCACACCAAGCTGCCTTGTTAGACCAAACTGTCTTCTCCTAGATTTAAGTGTAAAATGGTACTGGGGGGCATCAAGCTACCCTGGCAAAACAGAGTGACCTTGAGCAAACCTCTAGAGGATGCAAAGAATAAAGATATCCCAGTTACCCAACTGAATCACAGAATTTAAGAATTCAAAGGGACCACAGAAGCTGTGTCTGACCCATATAATAAAGGAATCCGTATTCTACCGTATTGAAGCAACTGTCAAACAGACCATTCCAATTTTGGTTTATCAATTTCTTTCTGTGCCCAAACTAAACACAATACTCCAAATGAGACCTGAGTATAAGAAGAATACAGTGGTTCCATTACCTCCCTATTTCTGGAAGCTATTTTGTTGGCAGTGCAAAGGTGACATTAATGTGTTATTGGATGCCCCATTAAATTATTAAATCTAAGGTTTTAATCCACTGTGACCCCCGGAACCTTTTCAGATCTGCTGTCTACCAATACCTTCCCTTTCTTAAGCTTGTGAAGTTGATTTCTTATTGAATTTACACAGGGTACTTTAAATTTATCCTTATTATATTTCATTTTATTTCATTCATTCCAGTGGTAGCTAGGACACAGTGAGTAGAGAGAACTGGACCAGGAGACAGGAAGACCTGAGTTCAGATCTAGCCTCAGGCACTTGCTAGCTATGAGATTAGGTAAGTCACTTATTCTTCCTTGACTCAGTTTCCTCATCTGCAAAATGAGCTGGACATAGAAATGGCAAATGACTACAGTATTTTTTTTAGATTTTTTTGCAAGGCAATGGGGTTAAGTGGCTTGCCTAAGGCCACACAGCTAGGTAATTATTAAGTGTCTGAGGCTAGATTTGAACTCAGGTACTCCTGACTCCAGGGCCAGTGCTCTAACTACTGTGCCACCTAGCTGCCCCAACTCCAGTATTTTTGCCAAGAAAACCTCCAAAGGGGTCATAAAGAGTTAGATATGACTGAATGATAAAATAACAAATTCAAGTAGTTCTGAATTCATCTGAATGTATTATTGTTTTATTCTTATCACTCCATCTTCTCCACAAGCATTGTATGAGGTACTTTATCAAATGCTTTGCTAAAAATCTATTTAATCTATATCTATAATACTCCCTTCATCTTCAAATTTAGTGTTCCTGTCAAAAAAGGAAAGGCACATGATAGCTGTGTTCAAATAAATTATGGACTGTGATGTAAAAGAGGAATGAGATTTTTTTTCTGTTGCAGTTCAAAGGGCAGAATTAGGAACAATGGGTAAAAACACTCTAAAGAAGCAAATTTAAACCTATGCCAGGAATAGCTTCCTATGACTGAATAGGTTGTCTTTGGAATTATGGGTTCCACCTCACTGGAGGTCTTCAAGCAAAACTGGATAAACCTCTGTAGGTTATGCTTGTCAGGGATTCTTTTGAGGACATGAGCTAGATTAAATGAATTAAATTAAATTCCACAAAATAGTGATTCCTTCTGGGACTCTCCAGGTCCTGATACTATGTACCCTTCTCTCCCTCTGCCCCATATTTTGGAATCATTCTTGTCAAATGGAAGAAAGTGAGTTATGCGGGCCTTGATCTCCAAGCAACTAGTAAGCACACAAAAACTATTTGTTGAACTGAATTGAACTGAATTCTTAAGAGCATTCTATTCATCCAACCTGGTTTCCTATGTGATTGATATGTTATACTGATCCCCACCTTATTCACAGTGACCAAAAATCTATGTTTGATCAGTGCCTTCTTCCCATTCCACCAAGACAGGATTCATTGGTTGGATTTAAGAGCATAAAGGTGACTATTGGTAGTATTGATTTTACTCTTCCTTCCCTGAGATTTATTGGGACAGGCTGAATTATGTGTTGTGTTTTGTATAGGAGTTGGATACCCTAAGGCAGTGGTGAGATGATGCTATTAATTTATTATTAGCAATAATTATCACACTCCATGGGGCCCTCCTGGCAGAATGAGGCTGAAAGCCTCCTGTTGTGATCAGGGTAGGCTACAGTTCTATATTCCTGCCACAATAGTTCCTGCATTCTCTAAATTGTGAGTAACAGAAACACTTGACCATAAACCCAGGGTAAAAAAGAAAGCAGAAAATGGACTTAGTAAAAATAAAGCAGCAGACCTAAATTAGAATAGATTCTTCCTCTTTTAATATCTCCTTCCTTTGAATAGTTTTCCCTAGAAACTCTGCTTGGGATCTGGGAACTTAACAGAGAAGAGAACTTTGAAACTATGTCTACATGAGCTATAAATCTAGATGAAAAATTCATTCAGTTATCTGGACACTTTCAAACAGATGGAGACTCAGCATCATGTAGGCAAAACAGCTGGATGGCTGTCTACATTTTTTTCCAGTTTTCATCAGTATGTTGGGCATAATTAGATTTTGAGTGCTAGAAACAAGGACTTTTGAACTTTCTCTAGATATGATCATGGTGGTGACCATTGCAATAATAATAATAACTGAAAATTATGTAATACTTTAAGATTTGCAAAGAGTTGCAGAGTTAGTAACTATCTGGGATAGCATTTTTAACTCAAGTTGATGATGAATATCAAAAAAGAAGAGACAGCGACAAGGAACTATGTGTTGCGCATAGGACTAGCACTTCTGTGATAGGTCTGTTGAAATGGATTAAAAATCTTTCTGCAAGGATAGTGGGAAGAGCATGGTTCAGGGAATTAGTAGAGTGGAAATCTAGTCTCAGTTTTATCTTTAAAATGAAAGGTTTTGAGGTAGCTAGGTGGTACAGTGGTTAGAACAGAGGCACTGGAGTCAGTCTCAGACACTTGATAATTACTTAGCTGTGTGACCTTGGGCAAGTCATTTAACCCAGTGCCTTGCAAAAACCAAAAAAAAAAAATTAAATAAAATGAAAAGTTTTGGTTAAATTATATTTTAGCTACAACAATTATGGTTCAAGTGGCACCTGCACTAGTAAATCTACTTTCTCAGAGTATCCTACAACCAATTGTCCACAGATATTAATTATCTGCTAAATTCAACTCATTTGGCTACTTTGGGGAATATAAAGAGGAATATGGGAAAGTAGTTGATTTTATTACTCCGTTCCTTCTTAAAATTTGTATGTTTATCTTTCTTGTGTTTTCTTAGGGTAGGGAAATGGAAAGGGAATGATGCTGATAAGTCATTTAATCTGTTTACTTCAAATGTTTTTATTTTTTTCAAAGATGCGTCAAATGACTTTGTTGAAAATCTAGCCTTTCCATTAATAATCTGATTCATGTCTGCAGAATATCTATCTATCTATCTATCTATCTATCTATCATCTATCTATCTATCTCTGGAGTTTAGTTTGCGTTCCCTTTTGAAATTTTCTATTCCATTCTCTTCTCTGATTTTTTTTTGTAATTTTGAAATAACTTTGTGCTGTAATACTGACTTTTCTTCACATTTGAATGTCTTTTCTTTTGACTGCTTGTATAACTTGATATTATTGAAATTGTGAACTTTAGCTAGCTATGCCTCTGAGTTAGAAGCATATTTTGTTTTTAGTGTTCTCCTGTGGATTTGGTGAATCAATACTATGTTGTTTGTATTCAGAAGTTCTGGACAGGATTCTGTCCATTATCTCCTATAGCTTGATGGTTTTTTTTTATTTGTTATGTTATTCTAAGAAACCTCAGATTCCTCGGTTGTTTCTGTGTATCATGTCTTTCAGGTTAGTCACTTTGACATCTATGGAATTTGTTGCTTTTTTCTGCTTTCCTGCCAAATTTTCTTTCATTTCAGTATTACAAATCTCTTATTTCTCCATCTCTCATTCTTTGTCTGTCTGTCTTTTTCAGATTTTACATTTTTGAGGGAATAGTTTTTTCCCCTTATATTTAGTTGTGCTTACTCTGTTTTCAAATTTGTCATTGAGATTTCTTTTTACAAAGATAAATTTACTTCAAATCAGAAAATATGTATATTTTATTCCCTTTTTGGATAATTCTAAGATTTCTTGATATTTCATGAGTTGTGGAGAATATTCATGATTTTCTTTTGCATTGAGGAATTTTGGTTATTTTCCCTTATATTATTCATTTTAATGTGTTTAGGTTTATCTTTGAGGTTTTATTCTTGCTTCTAATTTTATGAATTCAATCTAATAGTTATTTTCTCTAAAACAGATTTTGTGTTTTCTCCTTGGGTATTCCTCTATTCCTATAATTCTCCTCTGAATTCCTTCTTTCATTTTTTCCCTCCCTCCACACCTATTTTACCACTGCCTAGACCTCTGATGCTAGCCTCTGTGCTTGCTCACATTGGGACATATGGAAATAGTCCAGACCCAGGTACTTCCCTGAAGCAGGCTCTATGGAGAGAGACTTGGTCCGAAGAATATTCAGTTACTCTACTCCCTTTTGCCTCTGTGATAAAATATAAAGTGTCTTTTTATATTTAAAACTATATACTGTCTGATTCTATTTTTCAGGATAATTATATACCACCCCTCCTAAAACACTCTCAGATTATAGATTACTTATTTTCTATTTCTCATACAAGAAAGTCTGTTTCCATAGACATGCCTAGACAGTGAGTCAGGTATTCCCAAGTGTGCAGGAATATCTGGCTCATGTTTTTTGTTATCCATTTCCATTTCCTTTCTCTTTGACTTTTTTTTTTTTTGTTTCTTTGTTTTTGTGAGGCAATATGGTTAAGCAACTTGTCCAAGGCCACGTGGCTAGTAAGTATCAAATGTCTGAGACTGAATTTGAACTCCTGGCCCTAGGGTCAGTGCTCTATTTACTGTGCCACCTAGCTGCCCCTTCTCTTGGACATTTTATAGGCTTTCCCTATTGAACAAAATTGTCTCCCCCCCCCTTAATCCCCTTAGAGCCTCTAGTTCTGAAATTCAAATGCTCCCTATCACAGGATGCTTTAACTGATTATCTCAGTTGCTAGAACTACCCCTGAATTCAATTTGAATTTATTTTATTGCATTTTAAATTTACTGATCTGTGTATGTATTATTTGCCTCAGTAGAATATGAATTCCTTGAGGGCAGAGATTTTTTTTCTTTATTTCCTAGCGCCTACTTAGTGCAAGGCATAGTAGGTGTTTAATAAATGCTTTTGAAACAGAATTGAAAAAAATCGAATGTGGTTTGTATCTCTATTCTGAAATGTATTACTCATATGACCTTGAGGAATTCACATAACCTATTGTAGATACTGGATTGATTGAAGGGAAAACATTGGAGATAAGAAAACCAATTGGAAGACAGTTGTAGAATAAAATCAAGTATGAACTAACAAAAACTTGACTTTTGATTACAGAAATGAAAAGGAAAAGACATAGTATTCTATAGAAGGGTTTAAATGATACTGTATCAAACTATATGATAGGGTCTATTATGGTATCATATCATCTAATGTAAGAAGTGTTTCATATTGGTGTTAGAGGATCTGAACTAAAATCCTGGTTTGCTGCTTAATATTTGTATGATCTTGGAGTAGATATTTTTAATTTTGGGGGCTTTAGTGTTTTTTTTTATGAATAGCAATATACATTAGGGAGTTAGATCAAAAGTTCTCTAAGGAACTTTCCAGTTTACATCCCATGAGCCTATATGCAAATACATACAAGAAATTTTACAAAGGAAGAATAAAAGTTAACAAAGTTTATTATCAAGAAAAGTAGCCACCACAAAGATGAAGCCCTACTCTGACACACAAAACAAGTATCTTGCCCCAGTATTAATGAAGAATATAATGTGGGTTCATCCAGAAAGAAGCCAGAGAGGAAATAAGAGAATCAATGGTTCTCTTCCAAGTCTCTGAAACAATCAATTTAAGAACAAGCTTCCTAATATGTCTAACATGTTTACACACATAATTAGCCTATATCAAATTTCTATCTTAAGGGAGGGGCAAGGGAGAAAATTTGGAGATCAGAATTCTCTAAAATGAATATTAAAAATTATCTTTACATATAATTTGCTAAATTAAAGTACTATTAAATCTCAACAAACAATTAAAGCTTCCTTGAGTTTTGTTTTCAAAATGACTTTAACTTCATCTGAGAACTGAGTAGAAAGCTGTTCTGAAATGGACTTCACCCAAAAGAATTAAAGTTTGAAGAAGAAAATCTCATAAATTGGTCTTTTCAATTAAGAATGTCTTCCATGGACCCAGAGATTTAGTGTGGTACCGAACCAGCTTCTAACATGCACATTATCACAATATTGGAGGGGGAGGAGAAGAAGTGAGCCCTGTACTCTTGCACATAGCATTTAATTTACAACTTATACTAGAGCAGCAATTAGTATGTATTGTTGACTTCCCTTCCAACATCCCTGCTCCTTTCCTCTACACCAACCCAAATCCCTTTGATTAATGAAATGACTGATTTATTGAAGGATTTAGCCTACTCTAAAGAGGGTCTGTGTGCATGTGTGTGTGTGCATGCATGTGCATGTGTGTGCACATGTGTGTGTTAAGGTGGTAGAGAAGGTCCAGAAGGGTGATAGTGGGATGGCAGTAGGGGTCAAAAACAATTAATTTGAGCCATATAAAACATGTTTTATTTGAAAAACTGGCTATTCTGCAGATAGTTGAATATGCTTCACTGAAAGGAAGTATCGTGCAAAGGACAAAGATTTGGAAATGGAGTGAGGAAGGCCTGAGTTCTTAAGGTCTACCTCTGAAACTAAGGTCTGTTCATGAGCAAGTTATTAATGTCTCTAAGACTCAGTTTCCCAATTTACAAAATGAAAAAATTGGACTCAATCATTTCTAAGTTCTCTTCTCTGACTCACATTTTCTCAGTGAGGAAAGTAGGTTCAATTGGCAGGATTACTCAATTTACTTAATTCTTTCTACAACAAACCCAAGAATTCATGGTCATTGTTTAATGACCTTTAAAGAGGGAGGATTAAAAACATCTTGATACAATCTATTTGATATTTGATGAGTTCTATTAGGTTTTTCCCCCAAGTCTAAATCTATTGCTCTGGAGCTTTGTGCACTTGTGAACTGTGGAACTAAGTGGAACAAGTCAAATTTCTCTTCTGTGAAGTAGTAGTAGTAGTAGTAGTAGTAGTAGTAGTAGTAGTAGTAGTAGTAGTAGTAGTAGTAGTAGTAGAAGTAGGAATAGTAGTAGGGAGTAGGAGAAGGTAGTAGTAGGAGCAATAATAGGAATATTAATAGCTAGCATTTATTTAATGCTTTAAGGTTCTCAAAATGCTTTATAAATATCATTTATTCTTACAACAACCATTTGAACTAGAAGCCATTGTTAACTACATTTTCCAGGTTAAGGAAATTGAGACAGAGGGTGAATTGCCCAGGTATAAGGTTGGACTTGATCTCAAGTCCTTCTTGATTCCAGTTCCAACTCTCTGTCCAAGCATTTGGGTGCTTGTCACCCTCCAAATCCCTCAAAAGCAATCACATTTACACCCAGATCATCTTCTAAAAAGAATAAAGAAAAATGAGAACTGTCCATGAACAAAAATGTCTACTGCTCATTTGGAGGAGAATCATGGATTATGTCTTCCCATCTTCTGAGATGTTTTGAGACTGGGAAAAAATACTGGACCAAGGTCACCCAAGAAAAGAAAAGAATTGGACAAAATCAAGTGAAGAGTGATGAGTTAGTTCTTTTTTTTTTTAGGTTTTTGCAAGGCAAATGGGGTTAAGTGGCTTGCCCAAGGCTACACAACTAGGTAATTATTAAGTGTCTGAGACTGGATTTGAACCCAGGTACTCCTGACTCCAAGGCCAGTGCTTTATCCACTATGCCACCTAGCTGCCTGGTGATGAGTTAGTTCTTTCTTCCATAGATGCTCCCTAGGAAGTGACTTCCAGTCTTTAAAATATCTTTCTGGATTCTTCACTTATTTATGCAAAGTAAGTCCCAAGAAGTTATTTTAGGGGAAAGATTCAATTCAATCCAATTAAATTCAATGACATTTGTTAAACATTTGTTAAATGACTCTATAGTCCTATCTTCAAGGTTCTCCAGTCTTACCCTATTACCAGTCTTCCGGACAACAAAGCCAGCATATTATAGTGAATAGAACTCTGGACTTGGAAAGAAGAAGACCTGATCTGAATCTCATCCTGAGCAAGTAAAATAATTTCTCTGAGTGTCAGTTTCTTCATGTGGAGATAATTGTGGGACTTACCTTAAAGGACTGTTGTGATAATCAAATGATATTATGTGTGTAAGATGCTTTAGTTATTTTAGTATAATATAAATGCAAATTGTGATGATTTCTTCTTATTATTAATTACAGAATTAGGATAAATGATGAACTACAACTGTGTAATTATGACCACAGGAAAAGTTATTTCCCAGTATAAAGATATTAATATCACATGTCAATAAAATGGCCAACATGCTATATACACATTTCTCAAAAGGAAAAAAATAATGTTCTGACCTAAACACATGATTGCAGCAGGTATTATGTAGAAATGAAATTGGTCAGAGTTAGGTCTTGCTCAATGATCTGTGTTTTCCTTAGTATGGGGTTGTCACCAGAAAGGTCATGGGTAATTTCACTATTTTCCCAATGTTGATAATTCTCTGTTCTTCAAGACACTATCAGGTGTCAGAACAAGGACTTCTGTAAAACCACAGTTGCAAAGGTTGAAGAGATGTTCTTTCTTGTTCCTCTCCCCCACCCTGCCCCCCCTCACCCATTTCCATCCTAAATAAAGGGTATAAATGAATAGACTTCAATGGTTAACAGAAAAAAAGAGAAATACAACATATGGTGAGAGCAAAGGGGAATGTAAAAGAAAGGAGAGATGCCAGAGACATTGTAACAGATGGAATGTTGGAATTTTATCACTATTTGACTGTATGGGAGAAATAATGTCAGAGAAAATCCAAAAGATTTAGGATTCACACCTTTATATTTGAAGAGTATGGGTATATAGTGAAAACAGTAATGAGTTAGAGTCAGAGTTCCAGTTATGAGAATTAGCAATGACCTCAAGCAATTCATTTAGCTTCTGAGCCTAAGTTTTCATATCTTGCAAGTGAGATTCTAATAGTCACTGCTTACCTCTCAGGGTGGTTACAAAATCCAAATTCAACAATGTATGGGTGACATAATCTTTTTTTATACTTAATGGTATTTTATTCATTTCAATTACATGTAATGATAGTTGAATTCTTTTTTATAAGATTTTGAGTTTCAAATATTTTTCTTCCTCTTTTCCACCCTTTTTAAAATAGCAAATAATCTAATATAGATAATGCATGTACAACTATATTAAACATATTTCCACATTGATTATATTGTGAAAGAAGAAACAGAACAAAGGAGAAAAATCATGACAAAGGAAAAAACTGAACTCTGAAAATAGTATGCTTTAATCTGCATTCAGACTCCATAGTTCTTCCTCTGGGCATGTATAGCATTTCCCATCATGAGTCTTTTGGAATTGTTTTGATCACTGAGCTTCTGAGAAGAGCTATGTCTATCATGGTTGATCATTATAGTGTTACTGTTCTGTGTACACTCTTCTCCTGGTTCTGCTCACTTCACTCAGCTTCAGTTCATGTAAGTCTTTCCAGATTTTTCTGAAATCCACCCACTTATATTTTCTTATAGAATAATTGGTATATATTCATATACCACAATTTTTTCGGTCATTCCTCAATTGTGGCCATCTCCACAATTTCTAATTCTTTGCCTTGACAAAAAAGTTGCTATAAGTATTTTTGTATATGGGGATCCTTTCCCCCTTTTTATGATCTCTTTGGGTTGTAGATCTAGTAAGGTATGCACAGTTTTATAGCCTTGGGCATAGTTCAAAATTGTTCTCCAGAATGTTTGAATCAGTAGTGACTTAAAATCTTTATAAATTCCAATTCTTTTTGTTTGCTTGTTTGTTTTTAGGTTTTTTTGGAAGGCAAACAGGGTTAAGTGGCTTGCCCAAGGCCACACAGCTAGGTGATTATTAAGTGTCTGAGACTGGATTTGAACCCAGGTACTCTTGACTCCAAGGCCGGTGCTTTATCCACTATGCCACCTAGCCACCCCTATAAATTCCAATTCTATACAAATGCATTGTAAATTTTTTTCAGATTAATAGAAAGATGCTATTACCGAACCATCATCATTACAACACTATTGAAGTGTGCTTTTTTTCTTCTTCCAGTAGCAGGGATGAGTTTGCACTGTTCTATCCATACTCTCTTGCCCAAGACCCCCTATGACAAGGAAGACAGTTTTGCCAGATGACAAGGTCAAGGGCTTAGGTTCCATTCTAAGGTCATGCAACTGAAAAAATATAATTGGCCCATGATGGGACAGAAACTTTTGAAATTAACCTAATTAATACACTGCTCCTACCATACAATCAGAGATTCTCAGTGTTGAAAATAACCTAACCATTTATCTAACCCAGTTCCTAACAAAACACAAGCTACCAGGTAAATGTCTAACAATGGTAATTCATATTTTTCTAGTACTTCAGAATTTACAAATTGATCACACTTCTATGAAGTTGGCAATATTACTCTCTATTTTATAGACGATGAGACTGAGGGTTAGAGGGTAAAGTGAATCATCCAAATTGACTTAATTCAAATTTTCTGCCTCTAATATCACTGCTGGTTTTTCCTTACCCAGTGTGGCTATTCACATTTGGTGAATGGAAAGATCTCAGGATAAAGGAAGGAAGGAATGAACTGATGACTAGCTGACATCTCTTATGGTGAAGGATGACCATAGGTCATTGATTCCATTTGGTAGTTAATCATATGAGTATGATAGTTAAATTTTTAAGGGTTTGTTTCCCTTAGAAAGTAAGCTCTTGGGGCAGCTAGTTGGTATAGTGGATAGAGCACTGGCATTGGAGTCAGGAGGACCTGAGTTCAAATTCATCTTCAGACATTTAATAATTACCTAGTTATGTGATCTTTCGCAAGTCATTTAAAAAAAACAAAAAAAAAAGAAAGTAAGCTCTTTGAGAGTAGAGACTTTTTGTACCCACTGCCCAGCACACTGCCTGGTATATAGTAGGCACTTAACAAATGCCAATCCATAGTGATTAAAAGAGTGGAAAGACTTCTGAACCATACATTATATGTTTCACCTTGGACAGTTCATTCTTCTCTTTGAGGTGATACAGAAAGGTAAAACTATGAGGAATGAAAATGTTCAGAAGAAGCAAATTATAGATTTTCAGGGGAATAGGGAAGGTCAGGAAAAAAAAAGATGAACAAGGGGAACAGCAGGAAAACCAATGATTATGAAAACATAGACCTGGTACTGAAAAGAAAAAAATGTCTCCCAGCAGGAAAAGGAGCCAGGGGAAAGGGAGCAGTAGAGAGAGAGAGAGAGAGGAAAGCTAATACATATCTAAATTGATGAGACTTCAATTAGCTCTCCTAGGAAACCTTTCAGACACAACAGAGGTCTCCCAGGAAATATGCCCTGTTGATATTTCAAAATAAATGCAAAAACTTCTGGAATTTCATAGCTATTGGACCTGGGCCAACCCTCTCAAAACCTGCCATAGAGAGGAGGGATTTGTGAAAAACAGGTCTTCTTGTTCCTATCCATGCTGAGTTCAGTCAAATGCAGATAGCTTGGGCACCTACTATGCCAGACAGAGGTGCCAGGCAGAACTAACACAGAGAGTAAGGGCAAAGAAGTGGTAAGAAGAAGAGGTTCCCACAGGCCTACCCCTGGAAGCATTCTGAGCCCCATTCGGAGTAGAGAAAGCAAGGTCCATGAATTAGCATGCTTTATACTGCACCCAGAGGATGGTGGCTCCTACCTCAGTCTGATGACCAGTACCCACAATGAGGCTCCTGTTAGTGTCTGAGCATGAAGTGCACAAATTGCCTTCTCACAGGATTGGGACTGCCTGAAAGGAGAACTGACTGCTTCATTGTCAGCTTCTGTAGACTTGGGAGCTGGCAGTGAGAATCTATTTTCTCTCACTAAATTAATCACTGTTGGAAGCCGATCTCCCGGGGTTTCCTCAAGCACACACAGACACACACGAACGCACTCTTACTTTCATGCTCTTTCTTCGTTCCACTCTTTCTCACTTTTTTTTGCCTCATTCCCACTCCCTTCTTGGTTTCTCACCCCTTTATTTTCTCCTCCCCGCCTTCATTTCTTTTTGAATCATGCTTTACCACCTCAGGCTCACCCTACTGTGGACATATGGGCTCACAAGGGAGACAGCTGGACAGGGACTGTCAGGAAGTAAGTTTGGTCCTTTTTGTGGGTGCCCAAACCAGAAACAAAGAGCTGGAGAATCCATCAGCATGTCCTAAATGCCTTTCCTTGTTGTGAAAAGAAGGGAAGAAAGAAGGCATGGCCAGAACAGAGGTAGTGAGGAGAGAGGGCAGAAGATTCAGCTGCCAGTTGCCCAATATGGATGTTTGCATGAACTCTACAGAGAGTCTTAAAGTGTCAGGAATGAACATTGTGTAGGGAATGGTATTGATATAAGGATAACACTTCCATATAATGTAATTTCTGTTGTAGAGCTTGAAACATAGAATAGTAACTAGAGTGTTGGGTCCAAAGGCAGGATATAGCCAGATTCAAATCTTGCCTTACTCATATCTGTGACTTTGACCAATAACTTTGACTCTCTGGGTTTCAATTTCCTCATATGATTTTGTTCCAGTTTTAAAATCCTTTATTCTGTGATCACTGGAATGTTCAAGTCCAGGGCCCACTTAATATTATACCATTCCTTCCACAAGGAAAAGCTTAACCAGAGGAATAAATAGGCATCTTAGTTTGATTCCTAGAGGGAAAACTATTTCCACTGTTCCTCAGCAGACCCAGAGAATAAGGTTGCTTCATTCATTCCATAAATGGTTCATAGAAGCAATAGTGTCTCTCTCTCTCAAGGAGCAGGTAAGCATGTGTATCTGCTATGAATGGGGCAGCTATTTAGTTAAGATAGAATGGTCTGGAAACTTTCTGAGAATCATCACTTTTCTAAAGCGTTTTGTTCTTAAACAGCCTGCTTAAGAAGAAAGTACATGAAAAGGAGGAATGCTTGTCTTGTTCTCATAGACCCCTTCCTGAATACAGGTTGAAAGATAAAGCTTCAAATGAGGATGTCCCTATGAACAAGAAAAAAGACATAGGGAACAAGGTGCTGCTGAGTAATGGTTATGGTTTTCTCTTAAGAAAAGTCACCATGGATAGCTCCATTCATTACCATTAGGATTATTACTCATTTTAACCCCCCACCCCCACCCCACTAAGGGTCATAGTTTAGAGCTGGAAAATAACCTTAGAATCTATGCAGTCTAAAGTCTTCATTTTATATATGAGGAAATTTAGTCCTAGAGAAATGATATGATTTGGATAAAGTCACACATGTTGGTAAAGGAGCCTTTTGATGCAAACTCTAGTGTTTTCTCCATGGCACTATACTATTTTCTTAAAACTTGCCCTCCAGCCCAGACAACTTTAGTTTGACATCTTTGATGTCAAGGAGGGAGTTGGGACCTTACAGGTCAGAGAAAATTCCCAGGCATGTTTGATTGGGTTAATTGGTATAGTAACATATAGTGACACCATTTCTACTGTCCTCATTTCTTATTATCACCAAACACGAATATACTCTCTGTTCCATGATGGGATCATCTGTTTTAAAATAGGGCTTGGAGGTTCTTCTTATCCTAACCTCAGCCTCTTTTAAAAAACTTTTCTTGAGGGGCGGCTAGGTGGTGCAGTGGATAGAGCACCAGCCCTGGAGTCAGGAGTACCAGACACTTAATTATTACCTAGCTGTGTGGCCTTGGGCAAGCCACTTAACCCTGCTTGCCTTGCAAATAAAAACAAAATTTGGCATTGATAGTTTTGTTTTATGTTACCTTTGATTCCCAGTATACCCCTCCCCTCTCTCTTTGTCAACTTATCCCCTGGGAATGAATGAATCAATGAAAAAAATTATTAAATGTTATATATAAAACTAGAGCTAGCTATATGGCTTAGTGGATAGAGTACTGGGCCTGGAGGTAGGAAGTTCAAATCTGAGTTCAAAAAATAGTCTCGGACACTTACTAGTTGTGTGAGACCCTGTGCAAGTCACTGCTTCAGCCAGGTTTGCTTCAATTCCTCATCTGAAAAATGAGCTGAAGAAGAAAATGACAAATTACAATAAATCACCAATAAGGTCATGAAGTGTCAGACAAAACTGAACAACTGAATAAGGCAAACAGCATATACAAAACACAGTTCTTATCACTAGTACTACAAACAGGAAAGCAAAGCAGTCTTTGTTCTCAGGGAGAGCACATTTTAATCAGAGGAGGTGACACATATGGGGAAGTTTTAACCACAAGATAGAAGGAGTCAGTGATCCTTAGAATGGAGCAGTGAAGCAGGTGATAACAAAGATTAGCCAAGAAAAGGGTGAGAAAGCAGTTTGACAAAACCAATCACTTCAACAGTTATGTAGGACAGTAGATGCAATATTCCCCCATTCATAATCTCCCATCTTTGCAAAGAGGGAAGGGAGATACATCCCATCTATTTATGTAAACTTTCTTCTAGATGAGTGAATTTAAAAGAACTCCCCCAATCACTAATCAGGGACTCTGGGACTATTAACACTTTTTTTCAGTCACATCTCTATTCTACCCCTTCCTCAGGAAAAGCATGGGGACGTGGGATTCTGCCGAATGAAAGCTTTGCTTGTTGGCTTAATAAACTGGGTCACCTCTTCCTCAGGTATGCTTTTGGAGGTATGAGTTATACAGAGTTCCCTAACTTAGAGCTTCAAATCTATTTAGAAAGAAACTCATTACCCCGAGAGAAGGCAAAGGGAATGCACAGATGTTCTGTGTGAAAAGTGGCATAGCTTATCTAACCCCTATTCCTACACATTACTTAGAGGGTGGATACTGGCAAGCTATAGAAATCTGTTAGGGTCTCATTTCTCTGCTCCCCTCTCTACCAAACCCTTCTCATGCCCATTCTATGTAACTGAATCCTTCACCAAAACCAGATGTACCGTCCTCTTTGTTCTCCTTAGTTTAAGGTTCCTCTGTGTCCTGCTGGTGCTTGCCTTCATTTGAGTCTATTTTTTCCTACTCTTTTTGCCCAATCTGCTGCTCCAGTAAATTCTTAGGATGCTTTTCTGTTCTTTCCAGGGACTATATGACTTTGATACCATAACAACACCTGGTTCATGTTCATACTTTCTGGGCTTTATTTTTTTGGGGGTGGGCAATGGGATTAAATGACTTGCCCAAGGTCACATAGCTGGTATCAAGTGTCTGAGGCTGGATTTGAAATCAAGTCTCTTGACTCCAGGTCCATTTCTCTCATGTTTATACTTACCCCCCTTCTTACCATATACCTCCATGGTGGCTTTCAATTCCAGTAGAAGAGAAGACTCTTAAAGCCAGGAACTGACTGCTCCATTTTTCAACTTTGTAGCTACATATTTGGACCCTTTTGAACTCAACCCCTATTTCCAGACATATCTTCTGGGCACCCTTTATCTATAATACCCATGATAATCAATGACCTAATTGATGAATGTTTAGAAAACACTTGATAAGTATGTGATATGCCAGTCACTGTGCATAAAGATAGAGGAGAGAGTGATGGATGTGGTAGTAGGAAGACACTAGCTGTGTGACTCTGTGAGAGTCACTTATCCTCTCTTAGCCTCAGTTTTCTCAAATGGGAAATGTGGATGATAATTGCATATACTTCATATGGTTATTATGAAGATCAAATAAAAATAATATGTGTGAAGCATTGCACCAAGCTTAAAGTACCTAAATACTAGCTATTATAGTCATTACAATTATTTTCAGTCCCTGCTCTTGAAGAGTTTCCAGTCTGGAAGGAAAGATAAGACTAGGACACATAGGAAGCTAACTTGGGGGAAATAAGGCAAGGATGTGGGAAATTTTAAGTGAATAGTGCTGAAAATAAGGGGTCTGAGGCTTCCGGGGGGAAAACATTCAGGTGCTTACTGACTATACAACTAGCACCCTCACCATTGTGGACAGCTCCCATTTATCTCTTCATTCCCTTCCTTCAACCTGGCACCATTATCCACATGTCATGCAGCCCAATTCCCCCCCCCCCCAGTTGTCTCCCGCCTGCTTTAGCATGCTCAGCCACTCTTTCCTTCTATTTCCATCTCTGTCCCTCTCTTCATCCCCAGAGCTCTAGTGCTTCTCCTCTTCAAACTGTCAGATGCTCTTTGTGCCTATCTTCTTCTAATTTCTCCTATCTCTCACTCCCCTCCCTTGGCACATATTTTTCAGCTGTTGTGCCTCCAGCCTCTCTTTCCTATATTTCTGTCAATATCTCTTTCTTTCACTTCCCGTTTCTCACTCTCAGCCCCCACCTCCTGATCTCTCTCCCTTCCAGTGGCTCGTCTTCTTTGTCTCCCTTTCTTGTTCATTTAGAGGCACTATTTATTATGTTACATCAGAACCAAGAGCATTTCTATCTCCTTGTTTTTTTTCCCTTCCCTGAACCATCCCTTCTCCAAGAACCCCTTCTCTCTGAGACTCTCAGCTGCAGATGGGAACCATACTCAATCCAAGCCCTGTTCTTTGCCAAAGAATAACAATGAACTCAAGAGCTACAGAGACCCACAGAAAGAACATCTCTGTATTTCAAGAGACATTCTTGTCTCCTAGGTCAAAATAACTTCTCTTGTTTTATTTATAAACTCTGGGGGATAGAGATTGCCCAGCATACAGATGGCACAGCTGGCTCTGACTGGTGTATTTAGTTGGATGCCTACGTGGTTGTTTGTCTGTTCCCTCATAGCCAGGACCTTTAGAATACACTTGACTGTATTTAGATGGGGATCACACTGCCAAGATTGGAGGACTGGGGTGGATTGGTGGAGGTTCTCGATGTCTCCATAACATGATTTGGCAGACAGAAGCACAGTGTGATTTGGGACAAGCTGGGCAGAGTGTTAGGGCTGAAATGGACCTTAGAGACCATCTGGTCCATCCCACTCAGTTTAGAGAGGAGCAAACCTTATCAATCACTCATTGTTACATAACAAATGAATTACACTGCTCATCCTGCTTCCTTAATCTCTTCTCTGTCCACTGTCCCCTCCCATATCAATCATTTAATGGAGCTACTAATTGAGTGGTTGGGGGTGTAGGGTGTCTTCAAAGAAGACTAGTAACTCTGGTGTAAGGGCTGCCCAGGTCTCATCCTATAGTAGATGCAGACTGAGGGCATACAATGGCTAGACCTCATTCCATCTTTGACATACTAAGTTTCTCTAAAAAGTTTTCCTAATTTAATTCCAAATCTTTTAAAAAAATGTTTCCCATTTCCCTTCCACTCTGGAGGCAGCATAATATAGTAGATGGAGAGTTAACCTTGAAGCTGAGAAGACCTGGGTTCAGTTCACTCTTCTGACCCATACTTGATTTATGACCCTGGGTGAGTCACTTAATCTCAGTTTCCTCATCTGTACAATGGGGATAAAAGCCCTCCCAGTGTTGTCCTGAAGATAATAAAGAAATAACATTTGTAATTACTTTGTGAAATTTAAAGTACCATATAAATATCAACTGTTAATTTTCAGATAATCAAATGGATTTGCTATTATTGTATTATTTTCCCATTTTACATATAAGGAAATTAAAGTCAGAGGTAAACTGTCTTACTTAAGGTTATCCAGGTAATAAGTGGCCAAGCTGAATTGTTCAAACAGCATTCTTTCTCTTACACTGATGACTGTCAGTCATCATCTAGGGATGGGAAAGATGGAGCATGTTGATTAGAATGACATTACTCAGTAAATGTAGCTAAATTATTTACTATGCAGTTTTTTCCTTCCATAACTTCATGCATCTATGTGCTGCTTTCTCAATTAGATAGTATCTTGAGAACAGCTCTTGTGCCCTCTATTATACCATATCTCCTAACTTTCACAACAGTTAGTTATTGGTTTGGTACCCAATAATTTCTCTTCTTTTTTCCCCTGGTTTTTGCAAGGCAATGGGCTTAAGTGATTTGCCCAAGATAGGAAATTATTAAATATCTGAGGACAGATGAACTCAGCTCCTCCTGATTCCAGGGCCAGTGTTCTATCCACTACTGAACCACCTAGCTGCCCCCAAATAATTTCTCAATAAATATTGAACTTATACTCCAGCAGAGATGACAGTCTATGGTGTCAGGACCAGAGATGATAATAATAACTGATATTTATATGATAATTCATAGCTAACAAAGTACATTATTTCTTTTTGGTCTCACAAATAATCCTGGGAGGTAAGAACTTCAGATGTTTCTATTCTTTTTTTTACTAATGGGGAAACTGAGGCTCAGGGAAGTTTAGTTTTTTAAGAGGCAGGCTTTGAACACTAATTTTCCTGACTAAATCCAGCATCCTTACCACTACACCACATTGTCTGTCATTCTAGAGACACAGATGGAAAGACTCAATATAGCATAATGGAGAAAGAATCAGAAGGCTGTCTGTATGAATTTGGGTAAATCATCCGCCACTCCTTTTCCAGGCCTCAGTTTCCTCAACTATAAAGTGAATAGGATTGACGAAAAGCTCCAATTCTATCAGTATATGATTCTTTCTGCATCTAGTGTCTGAATATAACAAATAAAAGTCTCAATGTCCTGGTAGAATAGTTTCTTTCTAAGATAGTCTGGAGAGTATCTGGAGAGGACTGAACATTTGCCAGTGTTTAATGCTTCTCCTTTTTTTGAAAGCATCTTTTCACAGGGGCCCTTTGGCTTCTTTCCTCCCCTTCAGTTTACTCATTCAGTCTTACTCTTTTTTTCTCACTCTCCTTCCACTCTCCCCAACCCTCCCTACCCATCCCCCTCCATCTTTCTCTACCTCCTTCACCTTCCTATCTGTCTCTTTGCTTTCTTCTCTGGATGAAGATGTCACACAAATACCCATTGAAAGATTCTTCCCCACAGTGAAAGATTTGAAATGTTCTTAAAAAGGCTTTGGCCTGTCAGTGACAAATCCCTGTTTCTGAGCAGGCAGGAAGTGATGGACTCTGACATCTGTTCTCCCTCCTTCAGTTCCTAGCCCCATTGGTAGAGGCCTTAAATCCCTATACTAGCAGAGGGGAAAAAAAAAACAGTGATGGTCTATCCTCATTCAAATGGAAATAGTAGAAAGATAGAGAGACCCCTTAAGGGGAAATGAAGGACAGGAAAAAAGCAAGGATTGAGGGAGGGGAGGAAAGAAATTTGGCTCTGCAAAGTGAGATGTGGTTCTGCTTTACCTTTCCTGAAATCAAGCTCCCAGGGTACTTTTCTGACATCTCCCAAACCAGGCTTCTTTGCATCAGCCTCCTCTCCCTCTTTCTGGATTCCACTCCTCTTTACAAGTTGTGTTCCTGCATTAGAATAAAAGATCTTTGAAGGCAGAAATTACCTGTCTTGATTGTATTTGTATTCCTAGCACTGGACAAATAATAAATACTTAATAATTGTGGACACTTTTACAACTCTAATTTTCTCTCTTCCTCCTTCCCTCCCACCTCTTCTTCCTTTTCCCTTCATCTTCTCCTCTTCCCATTATTACTCTCCCTCTCTCTTTTTCACCCTGCCTCACTCTCTGTCTCTAAATGGATGACCTTTTCCAACACTATTCCTCATACAGTCTCTCTTTCTGTCAAGGAGAGAAAAAGTGAGGGTCTCCCCACCACTACACTCTTTCCCTCCTAATCTAATAGAGTAATCTCCTTTATGTAAAAACTTAGTTTGCTCTTCTGATAAAAAGTTTTCTGAAGTTTTCTGTCTTGTTTGTAGGGAAACTTCACTTCATAACTCCAAAACTAAAAAGATTCAAAGGACCAAAAGGAATTCATAAACAAATAATGAAAACCTAATGCACTAAAGTCATCCAAAAAGAATTAAATTTGACCTGCTTTTGGGACATCACCCTAATTCTTGTAAAATCTCTCTCTTCTAAAAGATCATAAATAATTCCTTCTAGACTTATAGGTCTAACTTGAGCTTTTGATCCCCCTCCCATAGAATATAAATACATTTGGGGAGCTGCAGAATAAATAATCCCTTAATACTTGGAGATGTACAATCCAAGTAACTGATTTTGCTGTCCAAATATGAAATCATACAGGAACTTTGTTCATCCTCTTCTTGATCCAAGGAACACAATGTATAAGAAAATATTTGTCCTCTTATAAGTGACATGGCCAAACTATTTTTCCCTTTTTTAAAAAATTCTTTGTAATAAAATATAGAATAAGTTACATAGGGGGAAATTTGGGTAATATAACATGCTTTAAAATCATTTTTTCTTTTCTCTTTTTGAAAATAGAATTTTATTATTACAATTATATGCAAATATTGTTTTAAATATTCCTTTTATTTAAGATTTTGAGTTCTAAATTTTTCTCCCAGCTTCCCTTCCCTTCCCCCTCCTCAAGATGACAAGCAATCTGATATAGTTTATACATGTGCAATCATGGAAACATATGTCCACATTAGTCATGTTGTGGAAGAAGAAACAGAACAAAAGGGAAAAGCCATTAAAAACTAGATAAAACTGAAAACAATATGCTTTGATCTGTATTCAGACTCCATAGTTCTTTCTCTGAATGTGGATCATACTTTCTGTCATGAGGTTTTTGGAATTGACTGAGATTGTATTATTGAGAAGAGCTAAGTTAATCACTGAAAATCATTGCACAGTGCTACTGTTACTGTTTAAAATGCTCTAGTTTTACTCACTTTGCTCAGCATCAATTCATATGTCTTTCTTATTTTTTCTGACATCTACTGGTTTTTAATTTCTTATATCACAGTCTTATTCTATTATGTTTATTTACTACAACTTATTTACTACAACTTTACATACAATTTAATACTTTGTCCTAAAGAGCTACTATAAATATTTTTGTATATGTATGTCCATTTCCCTTTTTTTTTGATTTTTTTGGATACAAATCTAGTAGTGGTGTTGCTGGTAAAAAGGGGTATGTATGGCTTTATTGCCCTTTCTGCATAGTTCCAAATTGTTTCAGAATGGTTAGATCAACTCTAGCAACTATGCATTAATGTCCCAATTTTGCCACAACCCCTTGAACAATTAGCATTTTTTTCCTGTCATATTAGGCAATCTGATGGACCTGAGTTGGTATCTCAAGTTGAATTTCTCTAATCAATAGTGTTATAAGAACATTTTCATATAACTATAGATAGTTTTAATTTCTTCACTGGAAAACTGCCTCTCATATTCTTTAGCCATTTATCAATTGGAGATATATATTATATTCTTGTAAATTTGAACCAGTTCTCTCTGTATATGTCAGTAAGGAATTCTTTATCCAAAATTATTGCTATAAATTTCTTTCTAATCTTGGTGGCAATGGTTTTGTTTATGTAAAATATTTTTAATTTAATATAATCAAAGATATCCATTTTGCATTTTATAATATTCTCTATCTCTTATTTGGTCATAAATTCTTCCCCTATACATGGATCTCTCAGGTAAATTAAGCCTTTATCTCCTAATTCATATATGGTATCATCCTTTATGACTCAATCTCATAGCCATTTTGATCTTCTTTTGGAATAAAGTTTGAGATGTTGATCTATGTTTAGTTTCTGCAGTATATTTTTCCAGTAGTTTTTAATCAAATAGAGTTTTAATCTCAGAAGCTGAGGTCTTTTGACTTATCAACAGTAGATTACTATAATCATTCACCACTCTGTTATGTGGACTTAACCTATTTCCCTGATCCACATCAGGGATGAAACAAAAATGGCCATTGTCACCACTATTATTCAATATTGCACTAGAAATGTTAGCTTTTGTAATAAGAGAAGAAAAAGAAATTGAAGGAATTATACTAGGCAAGAGCGAAACAAAACTATCACTCTATACAGATGTTATGATGGTATACTTAAAATTTTTTTCATGAAATAATTATTTTAGCAAAGTTGTAGGATATAAAATAAACCCATATAAATCATCAGCACTTCTCTATATTTCCAAAAAGCATAGCAAAAAGAGATGGAAAGACAAATTCCATGTAAAGTAGACAGCATAATACATTGGGGAGCCTACCCATCTTGGAACTATATGAACCCAATTATAAAACTCTTTTCATACAAATAGAGTCAGATCTAAACAATTGGATAAATATTCATTGCACATGAGTAGACTGAGTTAATATAGTTTAAATGACAATTCTATCTAAATTAATTTACTTATTTAGTGACATACCAAACTACCAAAAATATTTCATAGAATTAGAAAACGTAAAAAAGTAGCCAAATTCTTCTTGAAAAAAAGAAGTCAAGAATAGCAGGAGAATTAATTTAATAATGCATAGGAAGATGACCTAGTCATATCAGATCTAAAACTATATTAAAAAATAGAAATCATCAAAACTTTTTGATGCTTTTTGATTGAGAAATAGAAGTCAAAAGACCAATGTGTATAAAAATATGCATAATAGAATAATGGAAGTCAAGGGGTTGGCCATCAGTTAGGGAGTGGTTGAAAAAATTGTAGTCTACAAATATAATGGATTATTATTATTCTATAAGAAATGATGAGCAGACAAATTTCAGAAAACCTGACAAAATTTACATGAACTGATGCTGAGTTAAGTGAGCAGAATCTTAACGGCAACAACGTGAGATAATCAGCTATGACAAATTTAAATCTTCTCAGTCTTACAGTCATCAAAGAAAATACTAAAAGACCTGTAATAGAAAATGTCATTCATATCCAGATATGAAATTTGATGCACTTAAAAACATACTATTTTTACCTTTAAAACATTTTTTTTATTTTTTTGTTTGTTCCCTTTTTTGTTCTGAGTCTTCATTCACAAAATGACTAATATGGAAATATATGTAACATGATTATACATGATATATAAATAAATACATGTAACATGATATGTATAACCTATATCAGATTACTTACCATCCTAGGGTGGATGAAAGGAGAAAACTGTATAGAAACAAATGTTGAAAATTATCTTTACATATAATTTTAAAAAGCAATAATAATGACCTAAAAGTATCACCTTCCTATATAGATATGTAAACAGTTTAATCTTAATGAATACCACATTTTTTTTTTTCATTCCTTTTTACCCTTTTATACTTGGATTGAGCCTTATTGGTAGATGAAAATTTTCTGTTTAACTCTGATCTTTTCATCAGGAAACTTTGACAGTCCTCTATTTCACTGAATATCAATATTTCCCCTGAAAAATCATCCTCAATTTTTCTGGGGAGTTGATTCTTATTTGTAATCCAAGCACCTTTGCCTTCTAGAATATCATATTTCAAGCACTTTAATCCTTTACTGTAGAAGCTACTAAATCCTATGTAATCTTGACTGTGGCTCCTTTAATTTTGAATTGTTTCTTTCTGACTACTTGTAGTATTTTCTCCTTGCCTGATAATCCTGGAATTTGACTATAACATTCCTTAGCGCTTTCACTTCAGGATCACTTTCAGGAGGTGATCATTGAATCCTTTCAATGACTGTTTTACCCTTTCATTCTAAGATTTCAGGGCAATTTTTGTGACAGTTTCTTGAAAGATGCTTGCCGGGTTCTTTTTTATTTTAATCATGGCTTTCAGATAATCCAGTAATTCTTAAATTATCTCTTCTGGATCTCTTTGTTCAGGTCATTTATTTTTCATGTAAGATAGTTTACATTTTCTTATATTTTTTCATTATTTTGATTTTGTTTGACTGATTCTTGATGTCTCATAGAGTCATTATATTTTACTTGCCTATTGTAATTTTTAAGGAATTATTTTCATCAATTAGTTTTTGTACCTTTTTTCCATTTTTTTAATTCTATTTTTAAGCAGTTATTTTCTTTAATCAATTTTTATTGGTTCTTTTCCAAGTTGTTGACTCTTTGTTCATAATTTTCATGTAAATTCTCATTTATTTTGCCAATTTTTCTTCTACTTCTTCTTGACTTTTGAAATTCCTTTCAGCTCTTTCAAGAAGACTTTATTGAGCATAAGATCTATTCATATTCCTTCTTGAGGCTTTGTAATGTAGGCATTTTGACATTATTATCTTCTTCTGAGTTTGTATCTTACTCCTACTGTACTAGATTTTTATGGTTAGGGTTCTTTTGGGATTTTTTGCTCAGCTTTTAAAGTTAAACTCTGCTCCTGTAGTGCAAGGGGCACTGTCCTAAGTGTCTTTCACTGGGTCCAGGAGCCTTGTCACTTAGCTTTCTGCTTTGGGGCCTTAAATGCTCCCACTGAGTAAGGATGTGATAACCTGTTTGTGTCTCTTGTGCCCTGGGTTCCAGAGTTGGCAAATTATCTGCTGTACTGAAAGGGGTCATTGCTGGCCTATTGTGCCACTTGTGAGGCCAGACCATGGGGTCTCAGTTGCGGTTCTAGGCTGTGACAAGAGACTCTTGCTGGTTTGCCTGAATATTGCCTGTGCTGGACTCACTTATCCAAGTGAGACATACCTTTCTTAAAATTCTTCTAACTTATCTTGGTCTAGAAAATTGTCTCATTATATCTTTTTTTTATGAATTCTGTCACTCCAGAATTCTTTTAGAGACTTGATTTATTTTTCTTTCTGAGAGAAACTGGGGAGAACTCTAGCAACTTCCTGGCTTCTCACTGCCATTTTGGCTCTGGCCCCCTAAAAAGACAATTTTTAAAAAAGAAGGCAAAACCCAAAGACTAGTCTGCCTTTCAAACATCCAAGAACTTGTTGCAGAGAGTAGGAATAGAAGGCACTGGCTCATGACCCTCCCTTTGTCATATGAATATTTTCCTCTACGGAGAAAATGTGATTGGAAGTCACTAGGTTGAATGCTTTACCCCATTCTGGTATTTTGTGATCAAGAAACTACCAGGGTTCTTCTCTTAATAAAGTGCTACCAGTGACCTTCTACTACTAGTATTTCTCTGAAATGTATGTGAATATACTCTGTTGCCTTAAGGAATCTTCTTATTTCTTTGGATGAGTCCCAAGATTCTCTTTAAATCAGAGAACCATCTTTTTAGTATCAATATTCTTCCAGTGATGCTGGAATCTAGGGTTGCTATACTGCTATAAGTCATAGAATAGCACTGTCTCCAAAAAACTGAAATTTAAGATCACCTAAAGGCCAACAGAGTGGTGCATGGTAGGCATCATCACAAGGTTGTCATTAATTCTTTTGAGGAAGAAAGAGTTGCACCTGTGAAATAGGTGAAAGAAGTCATAAGAAAAATACATAATAGAAAACAAAAAGATAGAATGGTAAGATAATAAAAATGAGGGCTAATCTACAGATAGTCTATGTACCCCTTTGATATCCACCTAAAATTAAACAAGAAAAAGGTTCTGCCCTTTGGGCAGATTCATTGTGTTAGCCTAAAAAGGGTTCTTGGATGAAAGTCACACAGTATGGGAAAGCCCAGATAGTTTGGAATCTGTGCTAGTGATAAATAAATTTTTAAAAAAATTGTGCTAGCCATTATAGTGAAAGCACCCTTTTACCAACTCCTTGCCAAAAGATTTTATGTGAATATAGTTTCTCCTCACACCAAAAAAAAAATAGGGAACCCTTATACCAAAATGATCTTTCTGGCTCTAAAGTTCTGTGATTTTAACCTAAAATTCTTGGAGCATTGCTCTTTTTTTAAAAACTTGGGCAGAGGTTTAATGAGAGACTTCTTACTGTTTCTTGCCTTCTCTTTCTTCCTCGAAAGAATTAATGACCTCCCCTGTGATCACACATAACCAAGACAACATCAGAGAAGGAACTCAGCACCCAGGTTGGTGATAAGAAAATGTGCCTTTACTAACAATTATGCATTCTAGAAATAATTATAGAGGATTCATGATCATTCTGGGATGACAAGTGCTTTGGAGACAGGACCATAGGCACTCTCACAACTTATGTCTTTGTATTCTGAAGTCAATGACACTGCCTCAGTGATACAAAACTGCCAAGGTGTAGATAGAGGGTGTGTGAGAATTTGTTGCTCTCCTGGTCAGAGAGGACACTAGTGGGCAATGGGCCAGGATAACCTGAGTACGAATCCAGTCTCAGATGTTAAAAGTGATAACCTGGGATAAGTCACTTAACCTCTGTTTGCCACAGTTTCCTTGGGGATAATAATAGCATCTACTTTGTAGAGTTATTGTGAGAATAAGATGAGCTATTTGTAAACTATGCAATGCTTGGCAAATAGTAGTTGCTAATAAATACTTTTTTCTTCCCCTCCCAATTTTTTGTGAAATTTTGGAAATATACTGTAATAAATTCCTCTTCTATTTGGTTTTCTTTGCCACAGGACTATAGATATAGAGCTGAAAGAGATCTTTCTAATCTACCCCCTCATTTTATAGATGAGCAAACTGATGTTTTGACATTTGTCCTCCTCAAAGAAGACCATGACATCAGGGATGGTGATGCCACAAATTGGATCTGAGTGAGGGCCTGTAGTGCTAAGTCCCCAATCTCACTTTCTCCTCCAGAGTCATTTGGGTCCAGAGGCCAGATATGGATCAGGGTAACTGATTGGCCCAAAACTTGGGGCACTCAGGATTAAATGACTTGCTCAAGGTCATACAACTAGTAGGTATCAAGTGTCTTAAGGTCAGATTTGAACCCATATCCTCCTGATTGCAGGATGGGAACTCTATCCATTGTACCACATAGCAAACTGAGGCTTAGAGAGAAATTTAAAAACTTGTGAACTTGTGTGTGTGTGTGTGTGTGTGTGTGTGTGTGTGTGTGTTTGTGTTCAATTGTGTTTGACTATTCATGACCCCATTTGGGGTTTTCTTGGCAAACATACTAAAGTGGTTTGTTATTTTCTTCTTCAACTCATTTTATAGATGAAGAAACTGAGGAAAAAAGGATTAAGTGACTTTGTCAAGATCATACAGCTAATAAGTGTTGGAGACAGTATTTGACCCCAGATTTTCCTTAATCCAAGTCCAGGAGTATTCTAGCCATTACCAAACATCAGCAAGCTCCTAGGTGCTAGGAATACAAAGGCAAAAATGAAACCACTTGTGCTCTCAAAGAACCTACATTCTTTAGGGTAGACAGTATACTCTATACAGAAATAAATAAGTTCAAAGTAATATGAAGTAAATTAGAGACACATGGTGGGGGAGGGAGAGAGGGAGGGAGAGGGAGAGGGAAGGGAAAATGTTGAAAGAGAAATAGAGATGCAAAAATGTTATGATTTCTTTTGATGGTATTCAATTTTTGTGTCCCAATGAGGGGCTTTGGCTTCATTCGTGAACTTATATCTGGCATAGACATGTACTATGTGACCTGGGTAAGTCATTATTTAACTTGTCTACCTCAATTTCCTCATCTATAAAATGAGGTTAATAGTAGCACCTACCAGAGTATTGTGAAGATTAAATGAGATATTAGAATGTGCTTTGTAAACCTTAAAGCACTATGTAAATGTTATTTTTGCTATTATTATCTATTATTATTATTATTTATTATTATTCCTGTCCTTGGTGAGAGAGTCAGTCTAGTTCAGCTGCCAGAGATAAATCCATAAAACTTCACACAATCCAGTCTTTCTCTCATTACATATTACTTTCCCTCTAGCAATCCAGTCAAGTTGGTCTCTCTCTGGTTCATTTTCCCATCTCTGTGTTTTGGCATTGATTCTGCCACATTCTTTTTTTTTCAAGGCATTGGGGTTAAGTGATTTGCCCAGGACCATACAGCTAGGTAATTATTAAGTGTCTGAGGTCACATTTGAACTTGGATCCTCCTGACTCCAGGGCTGGTGCTGTATCCACTGCACTAGCTGCTCCTCTGCCACATTCTTTGACTACATTCTGTCTCCTCCATCTCATAGAACCTATTTCTTCCTTTAAGATGCAGCTCAAAGTCCAGTGGCAAAAGATCACCCAGCAAGGTGTGCCTCCATCAAAAGTGCTGTGTTTTGTGAGCAAAGAGAATTGCAGTAGCTCAAATGAAATGCAAAATTGTAAGATACACAAATTTAGAAACATCTCCACTGCAACTGTTCATATGGACTATTTGTGCCTGAACTGTGTTAGAGATTTCCAAGCTTGTATTGGTCTGATCAGCCACAGTTGGACACACTGTGCCTTGATGCTGACATAGTGATGTCATTTTGTCCTCTTCAGTACCAAAGACAACATCCAAACTCCATCTACTAAACTAAAGCCCATCCTGAGCCTGCCTCCCATCCTAACATCCCAAACTTCCTTTTAGTCAATTGTATTTGTTCACCGTATTTAAGCTGTAATATGCTTGTCTCCCTGCCTGACCCCATTAGATTGTATCCTGTAACTTCTCTTGGCAAAGGGATTTTTTCATTGTACCTCCAGCAACCAATAGGGAGTTTGGCACAGATCCCTAACTACCTCTCAAGAACTAGAAATTACCCATAAGAAAGGCAGAAGAGATAAGACTACTGCCCTGCAGGTTCTCAAAGTTTGACTCTCAGACCTTGAGCAAAATAAGTCCTCATAGCATGCCCATATCTCAGGTTTGCTATTAATGATGAACAAGCATTAATGATAGACATGTGGCTTTGTGAGACATGGAATATTTTGTAACTACAGCCTTTGCTACATTATTATTCAGTTTTAAAATCACATTATAAAAGCATAGCATTTATGAATTTCAGGGCAATACCTCTATGCTGGAACAAAGGAAAATTCAGAAGAGTTTTCTTTTATAAGCAGTTACTATGGCACCGTGCATCAGGAAGATTAATATTCTCCACCCCCCACACTCTCTTTTACAAAATTCAACCTGCTATCTAGTGCTTTCCACCCCCAGACAAACACAGGAATTCCAAGGGATGGTGGTATCATGTGACCTTTCCATAGCACACTTCATCTCAGATCCCCAGAGACCTTTCCAAAGAATTTAGAGAGGATCTGGGTTCAGGTCCTAGGTCTGTGGTGATTTCTTTCTTACTTTTACCTAATAGCAGCGTCGTTTCTTTTGAGATGTATCTTAAGTACCATCTTCTACAGGAAGCCTTTCTTGATCTCCCAGTGGTTAGTCTCCCAAATTATATTGTATTTATCTGTTTTGTATATATTTTTATTGATTTCTTTACCCTTATGCTGTATTTGTTTATATATATATATATATATATGTAGTATATTAATGTATTTATGGACATATTTATATATAACAAAGTGACTTGGGTAAGTTACTTTCAAGGTCTTGAATTCCTAATTTTTTAAATTTAGGGGTTATTGTAGAGGTCCCTAAATACTAAGGTAATTTACAACTGCAAGTATGACTTCATACTTAAAGTTTAGTCCTTTATTAGTCAATCACCATTTATTAAACACCTAGTGTATATGAGACACTGTGGTAAGTATTAAAGATACAAAGAAAGCTTAAAGATAGTCCTTGTTCTCAAGGATCTCACAATCTAATAGAGGAGATCTCATATCTAAGCAGATATCCCCAATCTCCTCCCATTGCTTTATGACAGTCATCTTAGATGAGTGAACACAGTTCTAGAAAATGGAATCTGACTACTTGTCTAATCATCAGAGAACTATTGCTGAGAAAGTCCAGCATCCACTAAAAGATGAGGAGAAATCTATTGTTTGACTAGTCGGACCTGACTTTTGTGTGATCCCATGTGGGGTCTTCTTGGCAAGACACTAGAATGTTTGCCATTTCTTTCTCTGGCTTATTTTATAAATGAGGAAACACACAAACAGGATTAAGTGGCTTTCCCAGGGTCACAAAACCAATGCCTGAGGCTGGATTTGAACTTAGAAGATGAGTATTTCTGACTCCAGAGTGGTGCTCTATCACTGTGTCAAAGAATGAATTGGAACCCAAGTTCTCTTACTTCAAAGTACTCTTTCTACTGTACCATCCCATATTTCTGGACTATTAGAATCCCTCTTGACTACTTATGCATCCCTAGTACATTGATGCATTTATGTGCAAAGGCACATAAGTTGTCATTCTGCACACGTGTTTTAGAGTCATATATGCATGTGTACATATATGTGAGAATGTTTCGATGTGATTGGGACTGATGTGTGCAGGTCTCAGTGTTATCCAATCATATCACTTGTCTACCAAAAGTAAGTGCCTAGCCCTTCTCTGGGGAGCCAGAGCCCTGTTGTGCCGTTCTCTTCCATAAGGCAGGGATAGTAACCAACTATGATTGGAAGATTGAGAAGTTACTTGGTCTGCTTTGGAAAAGCCATGTGGCCCTATTCAAGCACTGCTAACAAGCTAGGAATGACAAATTGAATACAAAGGGACAGGATATTTTTGCTGAGAGAGAAAGAGAGGGATGCTTTGAAAGTGTCCTCTGTGTATTTTAGGTGTCCCTAACTAAATCCAGTCTTTCCATACCGTTCACCCCTTTCAATTCAAAGGGTAAAACGTAGGGGAGAAACCCCAAATAAAACACAATAGTAATTCTCTAACCTCCCCTAACCCTCCACAAATCTGCCTCCTTTCCTCTCTCACTTTCTCTTCTTTCTTCCTAAGCTCCCACCAGTGAATTAGATTAGTCACATTCTTAATTAACTGTGCTGGTAAGAGCTCTATTAGGTATTAAATGTTTGTCACAATCCAATTAAAAAATCCATCACAGCAGGACAGGTTTGCCGAGTCTTTGCAGATTGATGCAATGCATTTACAGCTCTTTCTGCTGAGGAATGGGAATAGGAAGCCCAAAGGATCTGAGATGAGGGAGGAACCAGGATGAACTGGGAGAGGCCAGGAGGAAGAGGCTCATCCAAGAGTAGTTCACTTAGGAAGGGAATTGCTCTATTTGCTATCTGCTAACTTAGTCTGCCCCTTGATGCCCATTGAAGGTTGGAATTGGGTGAAACTGGAAGAAACTTCACCACATGAGTTATGAAGGACCCTAAAAGCCAGAGAGGGGACAGAATGATGGATGGAAAATACACATATGGAAGAATAGCTATGTGCAAAGTGATGAGATTTTTCTTCTAGAAAGATGTAGATAAGTAACAGATGTTAGAGCTGAGAGGGAACTTGAAGCTTCTGAAGCATAACCTCCACCCTGCTGATTCCATTCCCCACCTACCCACTTTCACCCTGCTAATCTTTAATCTCTAAAAAAATTGATGAAAACATGAAGACCCAGAGCAATGATATGATTTGCAAAATGCCACATAGTGGGGGACCAGAAAATAGGTCTAGATGTCTTGATTCTCAATTTAATTTCCACACCAACCTTTGGGACGTGTTCGGGTCTTAATGCTGATAATAACAAGAACATCAAGAATGTTTTTATAGTACCTTAAAACTTATATATTACCTCAACTGATATTATAAACATACAATAAAGTATGCTAAGGACATAATGGACATACATAATTCCTTTTCACAAACCTTACTAAGAATGATGTGGGAAGATGAGCATGCAGAGATGGTGATACCACAGCATCTCTCTGGGTACCAGCTTGAACTTGACAGGGAGACTTTTTAGATCAAGGATAAAGTCTGAAATGTGAAGGCTTAGAGACTTGACCCCTATTGACTGGTGACTGTCAGATTTCTGTTGTTCCCAGGTCAGAACTGACATTCAGAACATTCATTCAGCATTTTACTATAAAGAGACTTACTCAGGAGGATCATCATCATCATCATCATGGTAACTGGGAAAAAAAGAAAAATAGATACAGTATTAAGCAGCCATAAAAACATCACATTTGTCAGTGGACACAGATTTGGGTCCAGGCATTTATCAGCTGTTACCCTGGGCAAGGCCTTTAATCTCTCAGCTCATTATTCAACAAAAGGTATTAGATTAGAGACTGAATGTTGTCCTTCATCATCGATGATCATGACATCAAATAAATGATGAGATGATTTGCATATTATGTTTTTTTGTTAGTGAGGAGAATGTTGTGCAAAGGTGGCATTCTCATTGCCTTTTCCAGAGCTATTTCATCCTATTATCTCATTTGATAGGAAGGTCTGGATGCTGTGGAAGTCCTTGGCCTTATAGATATGTCTCCTTCCTGTATCAGCGAGGCAACATGGCCCTCCAGCAATGCCAGACAAAAGCACCAGTATGTGAGTTTCTGACAACAAACTGATGACAATAAATGAACTAAAGACTTTTAGAGGCCCTTCCACCTCTAATTTTATAATCCTATAGATAAGGCCATTCCACTCCTATGACTTTCCTCACCCCATTTTCCTTAACTTATAATATTGAATATACATAATATAAAAATTGATTACTGAATCAATTGAGATTTCAAATCAATTGAGATAATAGATGCAAAGTACTTTGCAAACTTTAAGGTGCTATAGCTATGGGAATGTTATTCATTATTGTTTATTACTTTAAGCAATATTATAATCATAATACTATATATGTATATATATATATATTTTTTCTTTTTGTGCTGTATCTCTTCTCCAATCAATCTTGATAGTTGCTACATGCCCCTTCACATCATGCAAGTTTAATAACATCCTCTTTTGAACCCCTCTTTTTCCTCTCCATCCTTCCCATTCTTCTTCTTGGAGACAGGAGGTAAAAAAGGCAGAAATTATCCATCTATAATCATACCACAATGCCAGGCTCCAGAGGGAAATGCTTTAAGAATATTCCAGGAAATTGCTGATCTGCAAGGACACATGAACAATAATGTCCAGCTATGTTGTCTTCTCAACTTGCTACATGTGACCACAGTGATAGTTTTGGATGGCCCAGAGAACTTACCTGTACAGGGTGAGGTATCCCACTCTTTATGCCTGCTGGCCATGTTTCTTGTATTTCCTTTCCCCTTTGAATACTTTTTCTGGAGGACTTTCCTTGTTTCTCTGTCTAGGGTGACATAACTATGCCATAACTATATACTTAGCATGGGTCATGATGCTAATGTCCCAAATGCTTCACTCCTCTAAGGTTAGTCCTTTCCATTAGTTCAATAGTTCCTTAACCTTTTCTCCTTCAGGAAGGCTTCTTGATTAATGGAAAGTTATTGAATGGTGACTATTCTTTGCTCTTCACATGGATTACATAATCTTCCTCTTCAACCTGGGAGCCTGTTGAAATTTCAGCAATATAGGATATTGCCAAAAGATCTGGCAATGCCCTTCATAATCCTGCTTATGGCTACCAACAAGTTAAAAAACCATTTATTTAGTACTTGCTGTTTGTCAGGTAGTGATTATGCTACATGCTAAGGATATATAGAAAACAACCAAAACAGTTCCTGTCAATTGTATTATATAGGCCATGGAAGCTCTGCCAAACTTAAGGTAATAGGAGTAGCCACAGTAAAGAGTCAAGCATGATTCTCTATTGACATGGCTCAAGCCCCCACTGTGCTTCCCCTCAATCAGTAATCAGCTAGATTTATGTAGCTTCAGTTGCTAAAAATCGATCAGCATACATACATATATATATATATATATATATATATATATATATGTGTGTGTGTGTGTGTGTGTGTGTGTGTGTCTGTGTGTGTGTGTGTGTGTGTGTGTGTGTGTGTGTGTGTGTAGTCCATGGAAAGTCTCAAGTTTAGAAAGCATAGTGTCAACAAGTTAACACCTAGGTCTTGGCTGCCAGAAATTCTCCCCTCCCCACACCATGGAGTTCTTAAGAAGTTTCACTTAAACATGGTGAATTGGTATTCATCTATCTTTGTCTTTTGCTTCAGACATTACTGTCAGCTAATCTGGGGAGATAACTTGATAGCCCCAAATCCATCAAACTCTTAAGCTCCACAGTTTTCTCTGGCAAAAAAAAAATGGGAGGGAGGAGAAGATTTAGGCTTAAGCTAGGGCTAAGGCCTCTCCTTCCACCTTAAAAAGGTGTAAGGTTTTCTTAAGGGGATTTGGCTGAATACCTTCCAATTGTTCCAAATGAATCTCATTCTTGCTAAGTTGATAATTTATTGAAAACTTCTGAGGCATGGCCACATTTCCTTGACCTATGTATACATTATTGTTGTTCATTTTATCTTTTACTTTTGAAGAGGACCCATGACATCATGAGTCATCATCATGAGATGATGTCTTGATGTGTCCATGAATTAGAGTTGCTTGAGATTCTCCTTTGCAGAATCATGGAAGTCCAGTTGCAGGAGAAAAGGCAAGATTATTGAGGATGGTCCAGGATGTAGTGGAAAACTTTCAACTCTTCAGCGTTCAATATCAAAATAATTTGAAAGACTTTTCAAACTTAGCCCAAAGTCTGTGATCTCAGCTAATTATGGAATCAAGGATAAAGTGGGAAAGGTGGGTGTAACCCACTTTTACGCTTATAGTCTAATGTTGGAGATCGTATGTGAAATATAGCCTTTCATCTGCAAGGGGTAAGAGGAGATGAGAAGTACCATTTTTTTTCACAGTAGGAAGGAGGAACTAAAAGATCAAAGGAGATGGAAGATATGTGGGCCAGGGGAAGTCTAGAAACTTTGGAGTCTAGGGATGAAGATAGACTTCCAGAGCAGTGACCAGTTGATTTCAAGAGAAAGACACAAAGTTCCAGGGCTTAACTTGGATCATGGTCTTAGTGCCTAAAACTTTTAGATTTTTCTTCCAACTGGTAAAAGCTACAATGCTACAACCTTCTTCACAATAAGGCACTACATATATAATTAGATACCTACTAAGTAGATGGAAGGTAACTTTAGGATGGAAGGAAGTAGTATCTGGGTAGACTTGGACAGATCTCCTGCAGCAGGTCATATTTCAACTGTATCTTAAAGGAACCTTGGTCTTTTAAGAGGTGAGGGTGAGCAGAGAGCGTTTCAGGTATGAGTAGTCAGGATAAAAGCACAGAGAATATGTAAAGGGGTGTAAGAAGACAGGGAAGGTAGGAAGGGAGCAAACTGTGAAGAACTTTGAATATCAGAGGTTCTAATATTTGACCCTAGAGGTAATAGGAATCCATTGAAGCTTTGTTTTTTTTTCTTTGAACAGGGAAAATAACAAGGTCAGAACTATACTTTAGAAAACTTTAACAACTGAAGCCAAAATTCATTACGGAGGGAAGGGACAAGACAGGGAGATTAATTTATTTCTTCCTTATGAGATGAGAGTCAATATTTTCTTTTACCACAGCAGAGAAAGTCAAGGCCCATATGGGGGTGACCCATAAGGCTTTATGGGTCAAGGAAAGACTTGTTTGTGGGAATACTTGGAAGTTATTGTTGCTGTTTAGTTGTTTAGAGTCATTTCTGGCTCTCTCTTCATGACCACTTTTGGGGTCATGATGTAATAGTTGGCTTGTTCCTTTTCCAGCTCATTTTATGGATGGGACAATTGAGGCAAAGAGGGTTAAATAATTTCCCAGGCTCACACAATTTGAGTCCATATTTGAACTTAGGTCCCTTGTCTATATGTCTGACACTATCTATTGAACTACCTAGCTGCCTTGAGATTAGTAATCATAATCTGAGTCAGGGCTACTAGTCTTGCTCATGGCAGTGTTATCCAGGCTGACTGCTCCTAGGGATGGCACAGACAAAAGCCTAGCAGAACCTTACCTTTCACCGCCTCCAACCCAGACTCTGGAAAGCATCAGCTAGAGCTTCCTGGTCATTTTAGGTTACTATCATAGAAACTTTAGCTGCAATACAAAAATGGAGACTTAAAAGTCCTATTACATCTAAACTTGGAGCATTTTTAAACATGAAGCCTATAGTACTGTCCTGTGATTTAAATCTGTACCCCTAAGGGTAACAAGATCAGCATTTAACATAAACATATATGTAGACTTAAATACATATGTGTATATATGTATACACATATGTATATTTACTGTCTTTAGAGTCTTTGATAAGTCCTTCAGCACTTCTGAGCCTCAGTCTCCTCATTTGCACAATGGGGATTATGGTAATCCTTTCTCAAGATTGTTGACAAGAAAGAATTTTTACAAAGATATAATTCTATGAAAATGTGAACTCTTACTATAAGGTGCCATCAGTCAACATACGCACATGCGCACGTGCACACACACATACACACACAGACACTTTACAGAATCTCCTGGATTTAAATCCTGGTCCTGCCACTTGCCAACTGTATGTTCATGGACAAATCACTTCTCCTCTGAGCCTCAGTTTCTTCATCTCTAAAATGAGGAGATTGAACGAGAATCCTAGAATTAGATGTAAAAGATTTTGGAGAGCTTGTAATCTAACTCTGCTCCCCATAGCTTGCCATTTTACAGAAAACTGAGGGAAGCTCAAATATGGTAAGTGATTTGCCTGAGGTTGTACAGCTAGGACAAGATGCAGCTAGCTTCAAAACACAGAGCTGGATCAGGCATTCAAACTCAGCTCTTTTGGCTCCAAAAATCAGTGCTCTTTGTTCTTTGTCACCTTCCTGATATCTGTGCTCCTCAGAATGCTAAATTCTATGACATTTATGAAATCTCTTCAATTAACTTGTAAACTTCTTCAGGGCAGAAACTTTACTTGGTCTTTGTCATTTCTTGCATCTCCCCAGTATTTATAACTGTGATGGACACATAGTAGGTACTTAAGAAAATATGAATTTACTAACTGACCAACCTTCTACAAGCCCTGGTTAACACCCTTGAAAAACAAATTCCTTCTTCCTTCCTCTGCCCTCTCAGCTACTGGCAGCCTCCTTCAGTATTTACCCCTTCTGCTGCAGCAGTTTTTGTCTCATTGGGCTGCCCACTGTAGAAGGCTATGCTGAGGGTTTGAGGTTATTTCAGGCAGTTCCTGAATAATTAGGCCTCCATGATGCTGAAATGCAGATGGGTTTTGATATCTCTCAGGGGTTAATGCAATTGAGTAGCCCTGGGCTTCTAGAGATAGGAAGCACAGCTGCCTTACAGGTCACTGTGTAAGTGAAATGGCTTTTGTGACCTCAGTCTAGTCCCTGTGTAGACATTTTTTCACACTTGGAAAAATCTATGTGGGCTGATATTGTTGACTATAAACCCAGGGGAAACAAGAGGATTAAAAAGAGGGACAAGAAATTTGTGTATGAGGATGAGGCCCGGGTTTGGAATAATATGCTATTTTTTGTGATCATGCTGAGCTGTATTGGTAGCTTAAGGAGGGCAGGACACAGAGGTTCAGATCCCACCAGGAAATTATATGGTTCCCTGTGAAACAGATACAGAGTCTTAAGTAACAATATTAACTCGTGGAAGATCCTGGATAAGGTGACTAGGAATCCAGGTAGATTAAAGGAATAGTCATTCAAGAACAGGAAAATAAATGAGTATGAAGAACTGAATTCTAGGGAACAGTTTCCTCATCTGCCAGAACCTGTACTCTGAGTATTGAAACTTGCCTCAATTTACTGTTTGAGACTTTTTTGGGTCTTCCAAGACTGATGACATCTTATAACATTTTGTTTCTTCTTTGATTTCAAAGAGGACAAGTGACATCATGGATGATGTCTTGACTTGTGAGTTAGATTTAAGCGAAACCCTTGCACAAAGCCATCAGTCCTACTCTCCTGGAGTCATTGAGGTCTAGTAGAAAGACAAAAATCAACACAACTGTTTTTGACCCAGGATGCAGTGGATGACCTTCATGTCTTTGATGCCTGATGAAGCTCTAAGAGACCCACAGCACCTGCTTTAGATGCCTTCATGGTAATTGGAACCGGTTGTTCTCATTCATGGGAGAAGTTTTTGTATGTCTGGAATAGACATCCTCCCTGCCCACCCCCATTCACCAACAAGTTTGAAGCTTATTGCTTATCTTCACGTTGGTTTAGTCTATCTGCCAAGACACATTTTTGAGGGTATGTCTGCTGTAGAGATTATGGTGTTTTGGAGATGCAGATGAGAGTTGAGTGCCAAACAGACATTAAAAGTAGGTGAGCATGGGGCAGGTAGGTGGCACTGACCCTGGAGTCAGGAGTACCTGAGTTCAAATCCAGCCTCAGACACTTAATAATTGCCTAGCTTTGTTATCTTGGGCAAGTCACTTAACCCCATTGCCTTAAATAAAAATTAAAAATAAAAGTAGATGAGCACACTTGAAAAGGACTCGGAAGCACCAGAGGTGTCCCATGAACACCCCATGTACCTCATCTTATAACAATAACTTATAGTTCTGGGGAGCTGTTTTACAAAGTCTTTTCCAACAACCTGTGATACCACAACTATAGTCCCTACTTTACAGATGAGGAAACTGAGGTTCATATATATATATCTATATCTATATATATATATATATATATATATATATATATATCTTATCAAAGGTCATATTGTCCTTAATTGGAGGAGACTGGACTAAAATCCAGGTGTTTGGCCTCAAATTCTGGTTTGTTTTCCACTTTTCCCCTGATTCATTCATAAGTTCAGTCTTGAAGTCAGAATAAACTTCCTAATAATTAAAGCTATTAGTACATGTAATGGATTCCTGTTCTTTGGAAGAATTCAAGTAGAAACTCAATAACCACTTGCCAGGAAGATTGTAGTGTGAAATCCCTCAGAGTTAGCCTTACTGTGAAGGGTTAAGTTTATAGGGAAAGAGTGTATTTTCCACAGATGTAGGTTTTGAAAGGAAATGGGGAAACTGAGATTTGATGGTCTATTGATAAAGAACTGAAAGTGATCTCAAAGATGACCTAATACAGTCATCTTACTTCACACATAAGGAACTTGAGACCCAAGAGAGTTTAAGTGACTTGTCTGAGGTCACATAGGTGGTTAGTGTCTGAGGAGGAATTTGAATTCAGGTTCTTGACTTCAAAGTCAGGGATTTTTTCACTGTGCTACTCTGGTTCTGGTGCTAACTCCAAGAAGGATAAAGTCATCTTCCATATCATAGAGAAGAGAGCTTCTCCTTCTAAACTCCATTTCCTTTAACCCCAATAAAATGGTGCCACATCTATGATCCTGAGAGTTTTCTTCCTCACTCACCAGTCTAAGCCTGAAATTTGCCAGTATTCTTTCTTTGCCCACCCTTCTTTCCTTCCTTCCTTCCTTCCTTCCTTCCTTCCTTCCTTCCTTCCTTCCTTCCTTCCTTCCTTCCTTCCTTCCTTCCTTCCTTCCATTCTCTCTCTCTCTCTCTCTCTCTCTCTCTCTCTCTCTCTCTCTCTCTCTCTCTCTCTTCTTTTTCAAATACTTAACTCAGGGGTCTTTTGCCTAAATTCCACTTGAATCATTTCATTTTCATAGGATTTAGACTCAACATTTCCTTCCAAAATGAGAGGCTTTGCTACATCCTTCCTTGAATTGTGGTATGGTATTATTGATCTGGTGCAAGGAGTAAGTCACTCAGAAGCCAACCCTGTGAACAGTTTCATTTTCATGATGTGTTTTTCAGTGGGGTTGATTGCTGAAAGTGTTTTGGAATTTTCTCAAGGAAGGCTTCATCTTTGGGCTATAGGAGAGAGAAAAGTCCTAGCTGAGGCACTAGTATCGGGACTACTTAGACTTTTCATCTTCAAAGTGCTTTTCCAACATTATCTCATTAGCTTTCATAACCCCCTTATGAGGAAATTAAATAGTACTCTCTGCTATCACTGAGGAATGAGAAAGAAACTCAGATAAAAAGCTTAAGAAGTTGTTTACTGGCTGGGATAGCAAGTTAGTTGAGTTCTTGAACCCAATGTTTCTAATCCCCTTATTGTCAGACTACCAGACTTCCTGAGGTTAGAAACACCATTCCCTCAGATTTGATCAGTGCAGAAGAATTTGTTTGGGATCATAGTTTTAAGAGTTAAAAGGACACCCTTTCTTTTAAAATAAGAAAAATGAGAACAGAAGGAAAAACTGATTTACCCGAAGATCACACAATAGGAAATGGTGAAGATATGATGCAAAACATAGTTGCTCCAAACTATAGGACACTATGCTAACCTATTAATATAGAAGTTACCCCTACCTTCTTTCAGGTATAAGCAGACACAATCGTTACCCTCCTTTTGAGTGGGTGGGCAATGATATAATTGTTTAACTAGAATTTATGAGCATTTCCTTCTCTCTCCTATTCTATTCCCAGGACATGTCTAGTTTACCTTGCTTTATGCCAGAATTAGCATCCTCCTTTTAACCAATCAGTGGCTTTTCAGGCATTAAGAGATGGAAGGAAACGATTCCTAGGTATAACAAATTAAGACCGTATTTAAAACTCTGCTTTGTAAGGAATAATATATGCATAGTAGTGAAATCTCTGAGTCAAGGGCATGGGCCTTTTCATCACTTTCTTAATATAATTTCAAAATGTTTCCAGAATGGTTGTTCTACTTTTGAGTGCAGTGTGCCTATCTTTCTTTTGCCCTAAGATTGACAATTCCCATTATTCATTTTTGTCTGTTTGTTGGGTATTTCTTTTTATTTTCAAGGGTGCCCTTGATATTCATAATGGACTGACCTTTGGACACTAAGGATCTGTGATTTTCTTTCTCAATTCTTCTTTCAACAAACCAGATCATAGACTTGTAGACTTTAGTCAGTAGTCTTACTGAGTTGCTCTGACTCACAAACTTACAATTCTGGGGCCAACTTTGTGGTGATAAGCCCCTCTGAATTTGACTCAACTGATTCTCAGATTAGAGATACAAGTCCATTTTGGGGTCTATCCTTTAAAGACTCACCAAATTGATGAAACCCACCGGATCTTGCATTTTCCATCCATAGCCTTAGAGAACACAGAAGCATTTCTGAGTAATAATGAGGCATCAGCTAGAACCCTAATGGATGGAGTTAGGAAGGAGACTCAGTGTGATTTATCCTGGGTTTAACAAAAATTAAAAATGGCCATGGGTCTGACACCCATCAAGGAGCAGAGCTTCTGAATTAAGGAGTGTGCCTTTCTAATAGGGTATAGTTTGTCTTGGCTTGGCATTCTTCTATTAACTGAGTTTACCATTTCTGGTAGTATCCCCTGGATATAGGAATGTAAGATTCTTTCTGCAAAAAGACAAAATAAAGAATCAAAATTCCAACTTTGTAGGACGTAGGATCAAGACATAGCTAGCTTAGATCTCATGGGGAAAAAGATGTTGAGACTTAAATTACACAATATTACTGACTTCCCTAAGAAGGAATAGAAACTCTGAGAGTTTCTTTCTTTATTTTCTACCATTTACACAACTTTTTGCCTTCTGTCACATCTGCACTCCAGGTACCTTCTCCCCTCTTCATCCATTTTCCTTTGCTTTTTTTGTATATTGTCTTCTCCCAGGAAATTATAAACTTCTTGAGGTAAGGGACTATCTTACAATTTTCTTTCTTTCTTTCTTTCTTTCTTTCTTTCTTTCTTTCTTTCTTTCTTTCTTTCTTTCATTCTTTCTTTCTTTTAGCAAGGCAATGGGGTTCAGTGACTTACCCAAGGCCACATAGCTAGGTAATTTGAACTCAGGTCCTCCTCACTCCAGGCCTGTGCTCTATCCACTGTGCCACCAAGCTGTCCTTGCTATTTATTTTCAGTTGTATCCCCAGAACTTAGCATGGTTGCTTGCACATCATAAATAGGTGCTTAATAAAAATTTCCTATTTGAATGAGGACTTTACTTAAAGACTCATAGGATTCAGAGTTAGAAGGGACTTTAGAGACCATGCACTCCAATTTCCTCATTTTACAGAGGAGGAAACTGAGGACAAGATAGGGGAAGACACAGATAGGAAACAACAGAATAAGCATTTGAGACAGAGCTCCTCTGATGCTAAAACCAATGTCCTTTTTCATATACTCTTAGGTTTAGTAATACCTATAATAGCTTAAATTTATGACAGTTTACTTTTTTATTTACGACAGTTTACTTTTTCGAGTGATTTTCACATCCATTATGCCATTTGTTCCTGAAAATCAATCTGTAAAAGAGATATTATTATTATTCCCCACCCCACATACACACACCTACACATTTTTAAGATGCAGAAAAGAACAGGCAAAAAAATTAAACTTCCAAGAAGTGACTGGCCCAAGATCTTACAGTCTTACATATAGGCAGGAAATTAGCAACCAGAACCTGGTTTGTCCAAATCCTAAATTAGTGCCCTCTCTACCCTGAGTTTAGCTTGTTATATTTTTAAAATTAAAAACAGAACCCTGGGGCATCACAAGGGAAAATTCTGGGAGCCATGGAAACAAAATTCGAATATAGGACAGTCCTCTAAATAGAAGATGCCTGGCTACCCCAGCCATAGTCATTCATCCTGAGGGATGAGGTTTCTCTTTAGACTAACAGCAAGCAGGCCTCACTAATGGCATAATTGACAACATGCACCTCGATTTCCTGACAGCCCTAGATTAGGCATGACTAGGCAGGCATAGACACAGAGCCAAAGTGCACTCTTTGGAGCTATCAGGATCTGGAGCTAACCACCATTGGAGGGAAAGAATCAGAGGGAGGTGGTGAAATCAGCCTCACTGAGCTTAATAGGGAAACTTTGCTGGCAGAGAGGAGGGATGGGGTGGGGGGGATGGTCTATGAGGATGGCAATATAGGCTGCAGCTTAAAGAGCTGGGATTCCATGATGGGGTCCCTGGAAGATTATTCAGAGAACCGTGCCTCTAAAATAATGCATATGGAAGGCTGCTCTCAACATCTGTGAGAAATGATTAGTACCTGACAACAAGACCTGGTGGCCTCTGGGACCTCTCCAAGTAAGAACAAAGCAAGTAAGCAAAAACAGAGACATCCTCAAGCTGTTAGGCTTCAAAGATAGAGCTGGTAAATAGTTTGCCTTGTCAAAGGGCATGACCCCTTATAGACAACCTTGGAAAAAAATAGTTGTCCTACTTCACTAAAAGAGAGACTAAAAGAATTATCTGAAAGTCTCCTTGCCTCTGGAAGGAGACCCATTAACATTTTCACCAAAGGGATGAGTCATAGTATTTTTTATGAGCCATACTTTGTTCCGAGGTGCCCCAAAGCTCTTTGTAGATATTCACTTATTAATCAGCCAGAAGCCCAATGGCAATCATTGTCCCAGTTTGGGTCTCCCATTTTTCCTGCTGTGGAAAGGAAGGAATCAAAAGAAATAGAAGGTAAGTGGATCCTTTGAAGGGTCCCCAAGGCACCATTAGCTGAGTGAGGAAGGAGACCCAGCTTTTCTCCTAATCTCAGGTTCTCTCCCATTACTTCTGTGGACTCTAAATATTGTCTTCCAGGTATGAAAGTCCTGCGACTTAAATTCCTAAAAATATTGTTATCTAATCTATCAAATGAGGAGACTGGGGTTCAGAGAGATAAAGAGACTTTTTTTATTTAATGTTTATTTATTCTCATTTTGTACAAATAATGTTTTTATACATTAATAAAATATTCTTGTTTAAGAGTAAACAAAATACCCCCTCTCCCAAAAAAATATAGACTCGCTTAAGCAATAAAGCAAAGGGGAGAAGAAAAAAATTAAAATTAAAAAATAGTCATAATTGTAGGTATGGCCAGGTGGCGCAATGGACAGAGCACCAGCCCTGGAGCCAGGAGCACCCGAGCCCATATCCAGCCCCATACACCCAATAATCACTCAGTTGTGTGACATGCAAGGCACCCCAACCCCACTGCCCTGCAAAAAACCACAAAAAGAAAAAAAAACAAAATAAAATGAAATAGTAATAATAGTAGAGGTGGCTGGGTGGCAGACAGAGCATTGGCCCTTGAGCCAGGAGCACCCAGGTCCCAGTCTGGCCTCAGACACCCAATGATCACCCTGCTATGCAGCCCCAGGCATGCCACCCAGCCCTATTTGCCTTGCAACTCCCAAAATAATAATAATAAAAATGTGCTTCAGTTTTTGTTCCAACGCCAACAACTCTGTCACGGGTGGATCATATTCTTTATGATAAGTCCACTGCAAAAGTTACTTCCATATTTTTCCACCCTTGCCATTGCTGATTGCAACTCCCTCCTTTCTTATTTCTCCACTATCATGTACTATATTTTCTCTCTCCTTTCACTCTGACTCTGTGGTAGGGTAGTTGAGTGGCGCAGCAGACAGATCCCTGGTCCTGGGACCAAGAGGCCCTGAGCCCCCATACCACCCCTTAGGCCCAGCATCCACCTGGCCCTATGGTCCCGGACAGGCCATACAATCCCAGCCCCTTGCAAGAAGTAAAAGAGAAACTGTTATATCTGACCACTCTCCCCTGTGGTCCATCCTCTCCTCCATCACTCACATCACCCCCATTCCTCCTGTCTCCCCCTTCTTCTTACTCCAGATGCCTATACCCCATTGAGTATATATACTGTTTCCTCTCCTAACCACCTCTAATGAGAGCGAAGATTCCCTCATTCCCCCTTGCCTTCCCCCCTTCCATAACATTGCAATAGTTCATTGTGATAAAGAAAAATCTTATTATATGAAATATCTTGGCCTATTCCCCCTCTCCTTTTTTTCTTTCTCCCATTACATTTCCCTTTTTTTCTATTGACTCCATTTTTACACCATATTTTATCTTCAAATTCAGCTTTCTCCTGTGCTTCAACTATAAAAGCTCCCTCTACCTGCTCTATTAACTGAGAAGGTTCATAGGAGTATTATCAGTGTCATTTTTCTATGCAGGAATACATGCAGTTCATCCTCATTAAGTCCCTCATATTTCCCCCCTCTCCTCCAATCTCCATGCTTCACCTGAGTCCTGTATCTGAAGATCAAACCTTCTGTTCAGCTCTGGCCATTCCAACAGGAACATTTGAAATTCCCCTGGTTCATTGAAAATCCATCTTTTTCCCTGGAAGAGGACATTCATTTTTGCTGGGTAGTTGATTCTCAGTTGCATTCCAAGCTCTTTTGCCTTCTGGTATATTCTATTCCAAGCCCTACGAGCTTTTAAAGTAGGTGCTGCTAAGTCCTGTGTGATCCTGACTGCAGCTCCATGATATTTGAATTGTGTCCTTCTGGCTGCTTGTATAAAGAGACTTTTCTAAGGGCAACTAGTTAAAGCTAATTAACTGACCTACTGAGGCTAGAAACTTCTCTTCATTCTTAGTCTATGCCATATCTACTATGACATGCTGCCTTTCTGTTTCTTAGGATTTTTCACAATTGAGTATTTTCCACAAGAAGTCACCATGTTATCATTAGAGATAATTTTTACACATTTATTCCTAGTAATGCAAGAGACACTTTTTTTTCAAAATATCTTTTCTAATTTGTTTCTAGGAGTATAAAATTATATAGGGGCATGCATAACATGTAAGAACAGTTTCTTAAGTATATATGAGAGTTAAAAATAGTTAACTAATTTCAATACTAATGAGGGAGGTTTTGAAAAAAAAGCACTCATTTGTTGGGCTAACAACGCAAGTAGAAGTGCTAATAATCATTTATCTTTTACAGTACAAGATTCCATATAGCAATGTACATATCCTGTTTTTTCTCCCCTTATGTCGGTATTAAGCCATACCTGGTTAAAGTTAAAATTAGCTAGCTACTGTTGTTTTTTAGTCAGAGTTTGAATGTCAGCTTTAGCATTTTATCTTTTGGGGTAATTAGGCATTATTTATCCACTCCTCAATCATCTTGTTCCTTGCAATTCTTTTGACAGACATAAAATTATAAAGTGGGAAGAGATATCAGGGGTCATCTAATCCAATCCTAGCACAAAATTTGAAACTGTCTCTACAGTATTCTTGCTGTGTCCCCATCCAATCTGTTTGAATGCTTTCCATCTTTGCTATTTTTCAGGAAAGTTCTTTATTGTTAGCCAAAATATGTTTCTCAGTAGCTTTCACCCTTTGCTCTTAGTTCTTTCCAAACAGAAAATGTTTAATTATTCTCCCACATAACAGAGCTTTAGATGTTTGAAAATAGCTATCACATCTTCTCTTATTCTTACTGCCTCCCTAACATGGACACACGGACACGCACACACCCACACACATATACACATCCATACTCTCACACCATCTTAATAGCTTTTGTCTCTTCAAGTATTCTTCACATGACATCATTTTGGGTCCCGTCACCATCCTCCTCAGGATGTGTTCCGGCTTCTCAATGACCCTCTTGAAATGTAGCACAGAGATCCAACACAGAGGTCCAGATGTGATCTGTTTAGGGCCAAGTACAGTGGGACTATTACTTCCTTCTCTCTGGTCATTATAATTCCATTAATGCAACCTAAGATCACCTTACGATTCCTGCCAGCCAAATCATTCTATTGAGTCATGTCAAAATTACATTCCTGAACAAATGTTTTATCGTCTTTTACTAACCAAATTCACTCAATTATACAATCTTTTGGCCTCTGCTTGAAAGTTTTACTCATCCCACTAGTCCTGACGTTCTTTTGTTCCTTTTAGAGGAGCCTTTCAATCTCTCCAAACTCAAGTTTTTTTTTTCCTCTGATACATTTGTTGGTCTTTTCCATTTAAGACTTTAGACTTATTTTCCTGACTCATTTGAAAGGAAGTTATTCAGCCTTAGTCTAACCTTGATAATCATTGACTGTGTCTTTGTAGAGCTTAACCTATTTGCATGTCCCTATGAGGGTCCCAGAGGAACAATCTGTTGATTATTTCCCATAGGTCTTGTATATAATTTGCTTGTGCATCCTTGTTTGCTTATTGTCTCCCACATTAGGTTGTGATCTTCTTGGGAGCAGGGACTGTCTTTTATCTTTCTTTATAGCACTAAATACATTGCTGGTACATGATATATATTAAATAAATGTTTACTGAGTAACGGACTACAGGTAGGGACTCAGAAACACTCCCTAGCTTGAGTTGATACAGGCTAGCTGGAGAATAATTCTCATTGGTTCTCATTCATAGCCCATAATTTGACAATGAGGCTTTCAAAATCAGCACAGACACACATGCACACTCACTCACTCACTCACTCAATTACTCTAATGGATAGGGGAACCTGGCTCATAAATAATAAAACCCATCTGACCTGGGGCAGCTAAGCAGCAAAGTGAATAGAGTGCCTGGCCTGGATTCAGCAAGTTCAAATTTATCCTCAGACACTTTACTAGCAGTATGACCCTGGGTAAGTCACTTAACTGTGTTTGCTCAGTTTCTTCATATATAAAATGAGCTGGGGAAGGAAATAGCAGTTTCTTTGCTAAGAAAACCTCAAATAGGGTCGTGAAGAGTTGGATCTGACTGAAAAACCACTCAGTAACAACAAATCTAACCTGAACCAGGTGCTGGGGAAAAGGAAGCACATTCCAAATATCAAACTACTGGAGGAGTGGATTTCTTCGGGAGAGTGTTTTCAATATGAGCTTCTTATCATGGTCTTCAGGGCTACCTAGTTCTGAGACTCCACTGGGTGAGAACTTTCTAATAACTGTTAGATCAGAGGAGCAGCACAAGGAAGCTTTCCCTGCTGAATTTTATAGCTACTTCCAGATGGTAGGGCTAGTCTTCCTCACATGTGGATGGGTGTTCCTGAACTCCAGGGCTCTATTCCTACAACATAGCTATAATCTTTAGCAGGTGGTCAAGGAAACATTTCAGAATCCTTATTAATCCCACATCGATTAGGACCACTTAAAATTAAAAAAAAATTGAGAATAAACTCCACTAGTTCTAGAAATCTACAAGAATTTTCTGGTGATTGTCCCAAATTTTTCCCTCTTCCTTCCAGACTAGCTCAATCTGGGAAACTTTCCAAATAGCCCACCACCTAAAATTTACATCTTGTGTTTACTTTCCTGAAAGCAAGTCATTGTCATCACGGATGAATTTCTCAGGTTCTGTGCAGAGGATAGCTCCGAAGGCGCAAAAGGCCAAGAGGCAGTTTATCAACTCTAAGGAACTGTGTATCTCTTCCCTAACTTCCTTCCTCCAGCTGCCACCCACCAAGATTAGAATTACTTCTAGTAGGAGATAGCTAACCAGGTCAAGTTCTTCTCCCAGGGCCCACATGGCCAGGCCACACCATTCCACATGGGCATCAGAATCTGCTCACAGATTTTTGCCCAGGGGCCCCTTGGCTGTTGTTGGATGATAAGAAAAATAGTTCATTCTGTTACTCTTCCTATTGCCAGTAAATTAAAAGGCAAGGGCAGCCTTTTGCCTGCCTACACAGTAGAAAGAAACTTCATTAATAGATTGGGGGGATTTCTTTTTTGCCCTTCCTGAAGTGGATCTTCCTCCTCTTCATGCTCCCATTTAGAAAGGACTCTTGGCTATGACTTTGTCTAATTGGTGCTAGACATCTCAAAAGCTGATATTTCTCCCTTTTTTGCCCATGGGAGAAGAGAATGGGTGAGCGGGCTATTTCTGAGTGAGGATTTCAGGACTAATCAGAGTTTAAGCAGATTGTTAGCTGATTCATTATTCAGGCCCTTGCTATCCCTTTAATCACAGGGGGATAGAGAAATAGGGAATTTGGCAATCTCAACAATTTGAGAGGTGATATGAACAGAACCCTGATCTCTGAATTCATTCTCTAGGATTCCATTACTAGCACATTGATTTTCCAACAGAAGTCATTGCTAAGCCTTGGCTGCACCCATTTGGTTCCAGTTACTGACCTCACTGCTGCTTGGGACTTCTGTTTTAGTGCCCTGATAATGATATCTGGGCAGCATGGAATCTAAGTGTGCTCCATGCATCCGTATAAAGGAGGCAGCTAGAGGCACAGAGGATAGGGTACAAGACCAGGTAGGAAAACTTCAAATCCATACATGGACACAATAGCTGCATGACCCTGAAAAAAAGTCATTTAACCTCTCTTCTTCCTCAACTACAAAATGGAGATACTTAGCTCCCAAAACTAATGTGAGGATCAAATGAGATATTTATAAAGCTCCTAGCATGGTGCCTGCTACATAGTAAATATAATATGTGTTAGTTTTATCATCATTATTATTATGCAAAAGTTGATCATATCCCTACATAATAGTCAGGATGGGAGGAGGTGTAAGAGCCTGTAAGATGTTTCCTGGGGGTTCTCTCTAAATGAGAAGCATCTACGGTAAGGTTAGTATCAGCAGGAGAAATGAAAGCATGGATTGGTGGGTGCCATGATGTGGATGATGGACACAGACTTACCCTTGAAGTCAGGTGGATCTGGGTTCTATTCCTGCCTTTGTCACATACTGATCAGTTGATCCTGAGTCTAATCTCTCAGTACCCCAAGGCAACTTTTTAGGGGTGCAGTGGATAGAGTAGCAGCCTCAGACATTTGACACTATTTGACCATGGGAAATTCGGTTATTACTAATTGGCTCACATCTTGGGCCATCTCTAGTCATCCTGATCCATAACCTGATTACTGGTCCCAGATGCCTCTGGAGGAAAAAGTGAGGCACAGTTCCCCCCTTTACTCAAGTCCAATTCATGTGTTTGTAATGATAATACCTCCCTGATGTCATGGTCTTCTTGGAGAAGGAAGGACATACAACAACAACAAATTGAAGAGCATGGAGATAGAGAAAATTCTTCATTAAAATCTTTCCATATTTATGAAATCACAGGTTCAGTAACAAACAAAAAAGTATTCACCCAGTAGTAGGAGGAGACACATAGAGAAAAGAAAGGAAGGAAGGAAGGAAGGAAGCAGAGCTAAAGAGATAGATATATTGGGGAGAGAGAGAGATGGGAAGAGTCTTAGAGAGGAGAGGATCTTGTTTGCATTGTGGCAACTATCTTGATCTCTTTAAATTTATCTTTATTGATTGTGGATTTGTAGCTAAATCACTTGCAATGAGAAGGCATTTGTTTCCCTTCCACTGTCCTATTACACAAAGGGAGACTTCTCTCTAATTGAAACTGGTTATAGGTCTTGAGACAAGATTAGCAACATTATTGAACTCTGACCCATCTTTCCAGACTATGCTCAAATACCACCTAGTTCCTAAAGAAGTCCAGGATCCCCAAGTCATAACTAAGTCAATGAATCTTGGTCCTAGGGCACCAAAGTTTAGAGGGCTTTAAACATTTGGGCCACTGTACAACTTGAGTTAAGAGTTGAGTTAGTAAGAAATGTTAAGCTAAATTAGAAGCTATCATGTCACAACTTCCTCCTCCACCACAAGGTACAACTTAGGTGAGTTTCTCCCTAAACTGGATCTACACTGTTCTCTCCATCGTTACTTTACTTTACTTTACTTTACTTTACTTTACTTTACTTTACTTTACTTTACTTTACTTTACTTTACTTCACCAACAGCACTTTTGCAATGTCTCAGGGTCTCTGTCTCTCCACCAAATATTAAATGGTGCAATATGATTTAGTTCTACACTGTTTAGAATGCAGATGATTGTCTTCTGGTTAAAGCAAACCTGAAATGTTGAGTTCAAGCATGGTTCCTGAATTTTAGGAAGGGTATGGATAAACTAGAGTGCATTCTCGAAGGGCAACCAGGGTGGTTGCTCTTAAAATTGCATCCGTTGAAAATCAGTCAAAAGAACTTCTAATGTTTTGAAAGTTAGTCAGTCAGGAAGCATTTATTTAAAGGCTTATTTAAGAAGTATATGGGGGCAGCTAGGTAGTACAGTGTATAGAGCACTGGCCCTGGAGTCAGGAGTACCTGAGTTCAAATCCAGCCTCAGACACTTAATAATTACCTAGCTGTGTGGCCCTGGGCAAGCCACTTAAACCCTATTTGCCTTGCAAAAAAAAACCCTAAAAAAAAGTATATGGCAAGAAGTATATGAAATGCAGGGAGTACAAAGAAAGGTAAAAAACCAAATCCAATAAACAAGCCGTGCTCTCCAAGAGCTCATAAGCTCAGGAAGTTGAGAAGGGGAGATTTAAATAACTATAATTACAAGATATAGACATGGCAAATGAAAGGTAGGAACAGAGGAGAAGGTCCTATGGTACAGAAGGAAAAATGGTTCAGCTGGAGTCAAAAAAAAAATCTATATCTATCTGGATGGCCACTCAACTCCTAAATTGTAACAATCAGCTTAACTCTCTGAATCCATATTTTTTCCTTGTAAAACGAGGCTAATAACAATTTTCCAAATATTCATCAAACCATTGTGAGGATCAAATGAGATAATGCATACAAAGCACGTTATAAACCGTGAAGGACTTAATATATGCCAGTCATTGTTACTATTTCCATAGAGAAGCAGAGAATAAAATAGAAGGGGGTGGGGAGCTAGGGCTTAATCACTCTCTTAATATTTGAAGGGCCATCATATGGAAGAATGATTAAGTTTATTATTTAAACCTCCAGAGGACAAACCCAAGATTCATGGATGTAAGATACATGAAAGTGCATTTCATTTAATATAAGAATGAACTTTATTTCAATTTTGCATGTCAAAATATAGAAGAGGAAGCCTTGGAATTCAGAGTTGCTAGTTGTTGGACTTGTTTCTGCAGGGGTTCATTGACTACTTTCTGGAGATAGCCAGGAAGGGATTGGATTAGATCAGTTGTGTCCAATTAAAAATGCATGTTTTTTTTTAAGGTTATGCTTCTCATCCATTTGTATCACTAGGATATAAGTCTTTCTAAACTGTTTTCCTTTACAAAGACTGGCTAATCCTATTACAAATTGATTGGGACAAAGGGACACCAGGCTCTGTGTTATGCTTGAGAGTTCCGTAAGCAACCCCGTGAGGCCAACTGGCTTGATATCTTTTTACAGTTAAGATCCATCCAACTTTTTCATAAGGAAAGCCGAAGACACTGGTTCAAAACCTTTTCTTCTGAGTTCTAAAGTCAAATCTTAAATCTAACCTCAGACAATTTTCTTGAAATTGTGTTCTATATTTGATTATGATGGGAACCTGGTAAAGGAAAATGACTGGTTCAATGAAAGTCCTTCTGAATGATCAGAAACATAATGCAAAATGCACTGATTTTTATAGGTAATAATGAAAACTGCCTTTGAGTTGCTAAATTTAAAAATTTAAAGAGATCTTAAAATTCACTAGTTTCTTTTGAATGAGGAATCCTATGTCCATATCTTATGTGTTGCATAAGATCACATAATACAATACTGAAACTAGAACCCAGGGTTCTTGACAGGCAGCCAAAGCTGTGTATAGAGAAGCACAGAAGTGATAGGGTTTTGCCCTAATGGGTCAACATATGGAAGTAAATAGCCTCTGAAAGACATGGACTGTATAGTACAGCTTCTATTTCCCAGGGCACTCAGATAAATTTTACTGGTGGAATGCTCTCCATAGTGATCTACTTCTTCTCCTAATCCCTCAGTGAGTAATGGTTAGACATCTCTATTCACTGAACTGCCCTGTGCTGCTATCTATAATTCCTCTGCCCCCAGCTATTTTTTGTTCAGGTGAAAGCATTCCTTGAGACCATTTTGATCTATACTGCATATTGGGAGAAGGAAAAGATATTTGTATTTGAAAGGTACAATTTAAAGCCAACCAGATCATTTAGGGATAAGAGATGAATTTTTCTTGGCATTATGTAACATACTACCATACCAGAAAGGATTGAGGGAATTAAGCTTGGAATCAAACAAGCTGCCCTTGAAACTTCTGATGTTCATGATTCCAGGTCATTTGGCAGAGCTTCTGGACGATAGAGAGAGCACTGAACGGGGCTTCAGGGTTATCAGTGATATCTTATATGTATCTGTAGAAGTAGAGGGCAGAAATGCCAAAGTTACCCTGTTATCCCTGCTCTTTCCCTCTTCCAAGGGTTTGCTAAGCTGTCCTCCATGGACTGAATTTCTTTTCCATTTCATTTTGGATTAGCTCAACCTTAGCTAACACAGTTGGCAAAATTCTGGCTTTATCTCCTTCAAGAAAGGACAAAGAAAAATAAGAGGAAAAATTCTGAATTCTTTCATTGATCGTGAAAAAGAGGGGAAAATTTACTCTTTCTGAGTATCTGCTTTTAAGCAATCACTGAAAATGTATTTATCAGAAAAAGCATGTTTGACCTAGCTGAGTATTATAGGAAGGTAAACTCGAGAGGGAGGAAAAGGGGAAAGGGTTATCCAATACATAATAGAAGCTCAACATCTCTCTTTATATTTTAGGGTTGTTTTTAAAGGATAGAATACTTCCCTAACTGTTCTGCTTTATCACCAATGCTGAATTTGCTCATGGATTGTTTGGAAAGCTCCAGAAAGATCCTGGTAGGATGCTAGTCAAACAGGATACTTGGAACATGCTGAAATGACCTTATTTGAAATCTTGAATTCTGCTTTTATATCATCATTGTCTTTGTGAACTTGGGCAAATTATTTGACTTTTTTTTACCTTTTAGTTTCCCCTTCTTGCAATGAGTTGGGTGCTTCTTTAGGGAAGAGGAAACAAACTGAGAACATTTTTTTTCTGTCTCAGTGTTATACATACTAAAATGATGGGGCTGGACTAGGCAACTTCTGAGGTCACTGCTACCTCTAGGCTTAGGATCGTATGATCATGTAATCTGAAAGAAATAAGGTAGAGTAAGTATCCTGACTTTAGTTTGACTCAATTTAGCACATATCCTTAAGCTACCTTCTTAAGTCCAACTTGAACTGGAAGACTAAGTCACCAGAGGATGTCTTCTTCTTCTTCTCCACTTAGGGATTTAGGGCACCCTGAGAGATTGATGGGAGTATATTCCTAATGTTGTATTTCATGTATCTTCATTAAAGTGATCATTCCGCACCCCACTTCCCTCATAATTATTACTTGATATCATTTAGTGAACCAATTAGCTTTTAGAAAGGAATATATACTAAGGTGGTAAAGTAGATGCAAGATATTATTGGCAAATGCTTGTGACAAACTCTCTTCCAATATACGGAGTCCAAGAGCAATAGATTATAGTTTACAATTCATATGTAAAAGGGTAATTTATAAGCTTGTGGTTGTTGGAAATTCTTTTCTCCTTGTTATAGGGACATATACCCTTAGGAATGGTGTAGCTTTCTCTTTTTTTGCCTTTTTTAACTGGCTTCTTGAAGAGTATTATGTGTGCTTTTTTTTTCTCAATGAGTCTACTTTGTCTTTGACTTCTGAGAATGATGAGTCAACGGTTGTGGAAACACTCCTAAGAAATCAGTGAGGAATCCAAAATCCTCCTTCTTTGCAAAGTTACAAAGTCTTCCTCCATACAAAGATGGAGTAGAGGAAAGAGAACCCAAGATTCACTTATCTAGTCTCCTCTCCTCGATGAATTCATTCTTAGATGCTTGTTTGGAAGTCTTCTACCACTAAGCTGCCATATCCATGAAGGTATAATTCTTAACTCGCTTGCTATTGTATAGAAGCCCCAGGGGAGAGACTAAGTCCCTCAACCAATTCAAAGAGACTTCCTGTTGTACCTAGTTGAATAACTTGATTGATTGATTGACTATAGCTATCCAGTCCTTGTACATATCTAGTTCATACCTCTGATTAATGATTCAATGGAGTCTGTTCTCATCTTAGAAAAGTTTCTGGGCTAAGCAAGTCAGAATGATTGATTGGTTTAATCACCCCCCCCCCATCACCATTGCACCATAAATACATTGTTTATTTTTTGACCTATTGGGAGATAAGAAAACCATATTTTTTATTTCAAACTACTTGAGCAAGGTAGCTTCAGGATGCTAAGAGCTCCAGTGAGTCTGAGATAGTAGAGATAAGAGGATGTGATAGTTGAGGAAATTTCTTTCCTTATAGTCTGTGCCAAGGAGAAATTCAGTGTGTATTGGGTGGTGTCCTCTCTACTATCCTTTTTTTACTTCATTCCTCTTCAGTTTCCTTTCTTTCCATCAGCCTGACGTCCCAGTACTACAGACTATCCATCTGATGAACAATTTTTAAGCCTTCTCAGTCTCATCCAAGCCTGATGAGCAGACCATTTCTATTCCTTTTTAACTGCTCCATCTCTTCCAACTGCTTCTTCCTTCCTTCCTTGACTCCAGTGTCCCCCATCTCTCTCTTCACTTTTCATCCTTCTATTTCTCTGTCTATTTGTCTATTTCTCCCTTCCTTCTCCACCTTCCCTTTCTTCCTCTCTCCTTCCTTCCCTCTTTCCCTCCCTCTCTTTCTCTCCCTACATCCCTCCTCCTCTCCCTCTCTCTTTTTCCTTCCTTCCTTCCCCTTCTCCCCTCCCTTTTCCTCCTCTCTCTCTTTCTCCCTCTCCCTCCCTTCCTCCTTCCCTCTCTTCTCCCTCTCCTTCCCTCCCTCCCTCTTTCTTTCTTTTCCTCCCTCCTTCCCCCTCTCTTCCTCTCTCTCTTTTTCCTTCCCTCTTTTTCCTTTCTCTCCCTCCCTTTTCCTCCCCTCTCCCTCCCTCCCCTTCCTTTCCTCCTCCCTCCCTTTTTCTCCCTCTCCCTCCCTGTTTCTTTTTTCCTTCCCTCCCTCTCCTTCCCTCCTCCTCCTTCCCTTCCTCCCCCTCTTTTCCTCCTTCTTTTCTCTTTACCTTCTTCCCCCCTACTCCTTCTTCCTCCCTCTCTCTCTGTCTCTGTGTCTCCTTTTCTCTCCCTTGTTCTCTCTCTCCTCTCCACCCCTTCTCCCTCTTCCCTGTTACTAGTCCCTGAATGTCAGGTTTATGTGTATGACAGTTTCACTCTGTCAGACTCCAAGGACCATTGACATCCTCCTCCAACCCTTGCATTATTGTACACACACACACACACACACACACACACACACACACACACACACCAATGCACACACATACAGACACAGATACATACACAGACACAGACACACATACACACACAGATACAGATACACAGGCACAGGCACACATATACATAGCCTAGGTTGATTGACATAGGAGAAAGCGAGGGAGACCAAGCTATTCCAGAGGGAATGGAGAAGAAACCCCATGATGGGCAGATATCCAGAGCTCTGTCCAGGCTGATTTCAGAAGCTCCAAAATGCATCCCCAGAAATCACTATCTCCCCTTTCCCCCAATCAGTCTGGTTAGAGGAGGGAGTTAGTCTGTCTCAGAGCAATGTCCTCGGGTGGCTGAGTTAATGGGACTGGGAGCTTTGCTTTGCAAGGTCATCAGTTCAGATCTAACACCTGTCAGCAGGGACTGAGAAATATCACTGTCTGACAGCTTCAAGCCAATCTGACTAAGATGTGCTGATGGACTCAAGGCTGTCCCTAACAGTCAAGTGTCTCTGACACCACCCTCACCAGAGGCACTAATTGGTCCCTTTGCCAGCACTTTTAATTATGACACTATGGCTGTATAGGACAGAGACCCCAGGCAGCCTACTCATTCTCTTAAGCAACTCTGTCTGCCCACAGGCAAGGGCACTGGCATGCATAAAGTTGGCATTGATCAGTTATGCCAGCCTAGGGAATGAGAAAGACCCTGACTATAATTTCCAATTTGTTGTGAAAGGCTAAGAAAATGGGTTCTAACCAGTAACAACAAAAAATGATGGTAATGATGAAACAGCAACAGCATCAAAAGAGACATCTATGTGGCACAGTTGTTAGAATACTGGGCCTGGAATCAAGACATTTCCTAACTGCATTACCCTGAGCATATCACTTAGCTTGCTTGCCTTAGTTTCTCCATCAGTAAAAATGTTCTCAGATGAGAATAGTACCTAACTCCTAGAGTTGTTGGAAGGATCAATGAGATGATGATTATAAAGCACTTAGCTCAGTGCTTAACATGTAGTGCTAAATACATTTTAAGTATTATTATTAGCATGTATTGTCCTGGGGAAATCATTTAAACTTTTTATAGAGAGATAAAAATGAATTTGGAATCAGAGGTCCTCTGGTCAAGTTCCAGCTGTGCCACTTAATGCCTTCATGGTCTTAGGGAAGTCACTAAGTCACATTTAACCTCAGTTTTCTTATCTATAAAATGAAAAAAAAATAGATTTAATGACTTCCAAATTCTCTTAAATATCTAATTCTATCATACTTTACCATCATAAGTTCCAGATACATTGCTCTCTGCAATGAGTGAGGATGCTTCTATGCTTGAATTCCCTATATTGATAAAATTATAGTTTAAATTGAAATCATAATAATAACAAAAAGGAGGAGAAAAAGAAGAATATATTTCAAATTTTCAGTCACATTGGCTCATTTCCCAACAGAAAGTGTTCACATAAGGGATCCATGCACAGGAGTGCAATTTTTTTGTATTTGTTGTTGGTGACTAAGAGACAACTAATTGCAAGTTGAGAAGGGAGAAAAAGCTGAGCATTATGTGTTTTCTTATAAGGAAATCACTTATATGACAATATAAGTAAGCACAATATAGAATGAACACCCCTGGTACCTTCCTCCAATATGGAAAGCAATGATAATTCCAACTCACATATTCTTTTCTCCAAATAATTAGTTATTTCCTTTCTATCTCTTCCATTCTGTATGTCTACATCTTTGTACCTGAAAGCTTAGAAATTTTGACTACTTTTACATTAGAAAGTTACAAAATGGCCTCTGATCATACTTGTAGATTGGGCTAAATTGAGACTTTAGCAAAGACTATCTTTGTTTGCTTCCTCTTCTCACTTCTTTATACCATTTCCTCTAACTAGGAATGTCTTCTCCAGGAAGCCTGAGCTATTAATGAACATTCCTTAGGTATCTTCCTGAAACAATCAGTGGTCTGGATATGGACATCTTTATTCTACAGCAAGCTTCTTCACCTGGGATCTGTGGACCTCCCTATCCAGGAGTAAATGGATGAGGGAGTCCATCATTTAAAAAAAATTTTTTAACTGTTTGCAATACAATGTATTTCATTTTATACATCTTGAAACCCAAGGGGTCCATGACACAAAAAACAAATACTAATACAAAAAACAATGCAGCACCTGAAAACCCAAGATCTTTTCTTTCCTCCCTTCCAACAAAACTTATATATCTTGTGGTCTGTTCCCAATTTGAAATTTGAACAACCATATCTCTTCATATTTAGAGTTTTGGCTACAAGGCCAGAGTTAGTGATAGAGTTAATGTTGGTGGATCTTCTCTATTTGGGCTAAACAATGACTTAATATTACAACCTTTTCCAGGCCTGTTTTTATTTTACCTTGCTCCTCTTGGCAACACAAAGTCTTAATCCAAATGGATTTTACTGAGGGAATTTTTGTGAGACATGAAGATATTTGAGGGGAGGGAGGGGTCTTTCAGCTCTTCTACAAGACATATTTGTAGCCAGAGAAGTCAACATCTGACTGCAACCAGAATTGCTATTATAGATTGAGTTACAGTCATATCTTTGCTCTATACTAATGTTTTATGGGAGAGTCAGTGACCAGGGACAAAATCCAGACATGTGGCTCCCTAAGGGCAGAAACTGGTGATCTGGAATGGAAGTTTGGGAGTCCAGATGGTGACCTAGCAGGGACAGACAGATCTTGGAACTATAAAAGGAAAATTAATGCAGACGGCAGAACTACATAGACAGTAAGAGGCTAGAAGACTGAAGAAATTAAAAGAATAAATAGCATCCTGATATAGGAAACAGGAGTTATGTCCTAGAGACAAAGAAGAGAATAGTTTACATGACTTCTGTAGATGAGAAGTAGGAGTCACTGCTGAATGGGGCTCAGGACTCTGTGAGGAGAGAAGTTTTGAATAAAAGCTAAGGGATAGACCCTTGGGTTCAGAGAGGAAAAAAACCCTACTTTTCCAGTGACCAAAAAGATAAAGAGAAATAGCCAAACCTTACAGTAGAAGTGGAAATAAGTACCCAGGCTAGAATGAATATGAGAATTGGGGGTTGAGGGACAGTGCAATTAACTTGGTTGTAGGGTGGAATAGAACAGTGAAATAAAGAAGATCCCAAAGAAGCAATCAGACCATTGACAAGTTAATTAGCTGATTTGCATGTGTTGAACCACTCCAGGTGTTATAGGGGATAGGGGAAAGAGTGGCAGAATGAATGAAAGGAGAAAACCAGTGGATGGCATCGGAATAATCTTCCAGAGAAGATAGCCCTTCAGCCAAACCCCTCCATGGAGAGGCAGAGAATCTTTTGCTTGGATATAGTATTTATTCACATGCCTCTCTTCAAATCTCACTTATTCAGAGAACCATAGCTCATTGGTTCATAGATCACAATCTGGAAGAAACCTCAGAAGTCATCTAGTTCAAGCCTTTTGGTTTATACATGAGGAAATGGAGACCCAAAGAAATCAAAGGACTTGTCCAAGATCACATCTGTTTAATATTTGTCAGAAAAAGGATTTTAATGCATGCTCTTTAACCCTAGAGTCCATAGAGATGGAAGAGACCTAATTTTTCAGAGGAAGATACTGAGCCCAGAAGGTCAAAGCAATTTGCTAAAGCTTACATAGAAAGCTAATAGTTGACTAGACTAGAGAGGGCCCATCTTCTCTACAGAAGTCATGTAAACTATTCTTTTCTTTGTCTCTAGGATATAGCATCCATTTAGAAGCCAAAATATTGCTTAGCTTCCCTCCTAGGCAGTCAGCCGCCCACTCTGCTCACATATGAAGCCAGCCCTGATGCCAGTGATGCTATGACCATTGAAAGAGCTTGTTTCTGCAAAGAACTTCAAGCTTTTCAAAGAACAGTGGGCATTGTTGGGATGACTATTTTCATTATTGTTACTATCATCACTGGCATTTCACACACTGACTGTTATCTCCTTCTGGTGTTTAGCGACTGGGAAAAAAAATTCTCCCTGTGATTTTTCTATGCAGATAGGACCTTTTATTCTGGGTATCCCCTCCTCCCCCTTTTCTTTTGTTCTCCCTAAAATGATGTGTATGGGGCTAAGATTTGTTTGTTGTTTGTTTTTTACCCCCTAAGCACAAAACAGTATTGAAACTATTTTTGAATATTATAAAAAAGGCATGATGTGGCTTAAATAACAGCTCTATTTCTAAGGAATTAGATTCAGAATATGCTTCACTAAACTTTAAATATAACCCTCTGACAAGAAAATTCGTTTTAAGCGATTTTCTGTGGTGAACAACTCCACTGCAGGATATCACTCAAAGGCCTAGGCTGTTTTTAAAGCATATAGCAGCTTGCTCTTTTTGCATATGCCATACGCTTTCACCTAGGGCCAAATCGGTTGCTAAGTTTCAAAGAAATTGATTTTTTCCATAGGATTCGGTAAAATAATATTGAAGGCAGAGCCACCCCAGAGCAAACTATGAAGTACTCTCAAATGTACTTGGTGCCCCGTCAAGACCTCTCTCCCCACTTCTGCTGCCTCCACTTCCCTCAGGGAGCACTTCTTTGTTCCATTCCTATGGGGCCTCACTTTCAAACCAATCTCTGCTAAGTTGTTAGCTGATAATGGATCATAGGTTCCTAAATATAGAGCAAGAAAGGACCTTAGATTGCAACTAGTCCAGTTCCCTCATCTTATAGAAGTGCAAGCTGAGGTCAAAGAAGGTTAAGAGCCATGGCCAAGGTTACATAGATGTTAATGGCAGAGGAACCCAGCTCTTTTGCTTTTCTGATTCCAACTCGTGTATTCTCTCTGTCTGTCTGTCTCTTACTCTCTCCCTCCCCCCCTTTCCCTCTTTCTCCTTCTACTCTCCCTCTATTTCTTTCCCCTCCCTTTTTTCATCCCAATTCCCTTTTCTTTTACTACCCCATACCCCACATCTGCCCCAAAGTGTAAGATATTCTCTATCTTAGTGGTCACTCCTTGCAGGTTTTCAAGAACAACTATGGTTAAAAAATGCATAACCTGGGTGGCTAGGTGGTGCAGTGGATAAAGCACCGGCCCTGGAGTCAGGAGGAGTACCTGGGTTCAAATCCTTTCTCAGACACTTAATAATGACCTAGCTGTGTGGCCTTGGGCAAGCCACTTAACCCCATTTGCCTTGCAAAAACCTAAAAAAAATGCATAACCCTGCGGCCAACCTGATGATGAGCCATTCTGAACTTACCTACATTGGTCCTCACATGACAGGATTCCAGTTGATCACTAGACCTTGAATCGAATCTTTTCCATCTTAATAAGACCTACCAGAGCTCATATTTCCCTGCTATGGTTTTGGAGAACCCAGTCACAAGGATTTCCTCACCATGGTATGGAGGGAATTTAAATAGGAAAATTTTGACCAGAAGACCAAAAAGATTCAGATGAAAGAGAATTCAGTGGTAAGATTTCAGGTTCTGTGGTAAAATATTGAGGGGTAGATGATACATCTACTCATATTATTTAGGGTCTGGGGTTAACTTTTGTGCGAGTAGAAATTTGCCATGAATCACTGCCCTGGGACCTGAGGTTTTCTCATCTCTTTGGCTGAGCTAGACAACTTTATCTGTAGATTAGAAAACTGTGGAAGCAGGGATGGATGAGGGATAGAGGGGTGGGGGGGATATAACATTCACAGTGATAAAAGAGCCTCTTTTCAGGTCAGACTACTTTCTTCACTCCTAACCCAAACTCCACTAAAACATGTGTATGGGATCCTTTAAACTTTAGTTCAAAAGCTATTTTCCAGCCACTGAAAAACCCCAACCACTATTTCACTCTCCATCTTCTTCTTCATGCCACCCCCCATCCCCAATCCTTATCTAATTAGTTGGTACTAAGAAATTTTGCATGTGAAATGCTTTTCAAGTTGCTTCCCATTTTAAAAGTTTATCTACCTGGGAAGATAAACTAATTATTAATACTTTGGATGGTGTACAGAAAAAAGAGAGGCCTCAGCCAATACCAGTTTTATACCATGTTAATAGTCAATGTCTCATTCAGAAACATTTTGGTAATTCCATAGTGCATAGAACACTGGGCCTAGAGGTAGGAAGACACAGATTTAAAAATGACCTTAGATATTTATTAGTTGTGTGATTCTGTACAAGTCATTTCATCTCTGCCTTCTACAGTCCCATCAATTTTAAGCAGAGGTAATAGCACCTAATTTGAAAGGCTGTTGTAAAGCACAAATGAGATGATATTTGTAAATTGTTCAAATGGTACTTGTCTCATGACAGGGTCTATAAATGTCTCTATATTCTTTATCTCGTACTGATACCTTGGAAATAGTAGGCACTTAATAAGGGCTGGTGGGGTTGGATTGAACTGATTTATATGTATATGCTTTGGATTTTGGTCTACACAACTCTTGGACAAATAACTATTCTAGTTTGTAGGGTTCTTTTTTTTAGCAAATGAGCTAAGAACTTTTTTGATCATGTTCCACAAGTCTAAGTTCTCCTGTCAAAATGATAGGAATCAATTAACACATACATTAAAAAGTTATTGCTATTTGGTCACACAAAACTACATATTATTTTATGGATGTGTGTGAAATTTCCTCCCATATTTGAGAATAAGGTTTGATCGGGAATTACTTTCCTTCCAAAATTTATGTTATTACCATTAGTATTATTGACAAATTCATCTCTTGCCTTTGTGCTTTTGCACAGATTGCCCCCTGTCAACTCTTAGAAATTCCAGATTTCTTTAAGGCTCATCTCAAATGCTGCCCCCAACTTGAAGCTCAATCTGATTCCCATGAGTTTTAAGTGCCCTCCTTCCTTCAGGAAATTATTTTGCATTTACTTTGCATATATTATAAATTTGCTTATGTACATACGTGTTGTTTTTTTTTCTCAATAGAATATGAACTCCCTGAGAGTAAGACCTATTTCATTTTTTTGCCTTTGTAATCCCAGTGCCTAGTCTGAAACATAGTAGGCACTTAATTCATGCTTATGAGTATATGTATGAATACAAGAAAAAAAGTCAGTGAAAATCAGTTGGAAAGGGATTCATTCAATTTGGATGAATGTATCCTATACTATTAAAGTGAAATTCAGTATTCCACCTCCTACAAGAAGCCTTTCCTAATGTACTCCTCCATAAATGATCTTATGTATACTTATTTATTTATATGTCAAATCCCTTCATTAGAGTATAAACATTTTTTAGGCAGGAACTGGTCTTTGTTCCCTCAGAACCTAGGACAGCTCCTGCAGTTGGTAAGTGATTTAAGAAATGTTGATTTGAGGGGCAGCTATGTGGGCAGTGGATAAAGCACCAGCCCTGGAGTCAGGAGTACCTGGGTTCAAATGTAGTCTCATACACTTAATAATTACCTAGCTGTATGGCCTTGGGCAAGCTACTTAACCCCATTTGCCTTGCAAAAACCTAAAAAAAAAAACAAAAACAAAAATGTTGACTTGGATGTGCCTGTGTGTGTATATATATATATATATATATATATATATATATATATATGTTTGTATAATACATATATATATGTATATATTATGTATATATGTATAAAAACACATGCTTTTATTTTTTAATCTTCATAATTCTTGGGAAAATAACAGATCTCTGTCAAACTTATAAATCTTGGGTGGTAATTTAACACACATCTGCAAAGTATTAGTTAGGCTTTGCACATCATTATTTTTTAATCTCTCCATGATTACTGACTCTTTCCCATAACTTCAACAATCAGGATGATTTGAGAGACTGTCTGCTGTCTTATGCGACTTTGTTCCTCCCCTCCCCCTTAGAACTATTGGAAAGAGAAAATCATGTCCCAACAACCATCTGCAATATTGCATGCCCATTGCTGAATATTGAATACATATTATGAGTATTGAATTTGGCAGCTCTTCTCATGCCATATTTCTCTGCAGTTTTCATTGCCTGCTGGCAAGAAAATGAAAAGAATGAAAAAAAGGAGAGTGAATAACTTAGGAAGTTATATTTTCATGCCTTATCTTGACCAAACTCTAATGTCTTGGCTACATTAACAGTCATAATGGTGACAATATTTTAGAAAGGCAATGTAGGGAATAGATTGCTCCAGGATCAAAGTTTGCTTCTGATCCATCCTAGCTGTGAATTCCTGGGGAAGTCAGTTCACTTTCTCATGCAACCCTCTAAGACTGCAAGTTGCAAAATAGGTGTAAGTATGCCCTGGTGAAGGGAGTTTCCATGCTGGAAATTTTCTACACTGATGAAATCCCATGTCTAGATTTCCTGCATTCCTCAAAAAAAGAGTTACAAACAAATTGTCTTATTTTGTCAATACATTAAAAATAAATTTCAAGGCATTTTAGTATCTATTAGCTTCTTTGATTTTTATAACTGTGAGGTATAGGAGTTAGAGAATGTATGATCATCTCTATTTTTACACTAGAAAACTGGAGTCCAAAATATTTAAATGATTTGCTTATAATTGTGAACTTCATTGGGACAAAACCATGTGTGGAGCTTAGGGTTCCTGAATTCCAACCCTAGGAACTTTCTAATCTACTCCATTGCCTTCTAATTTCATCCTTGGGTAGTAGAACACAACTTTTTATGGCATGCTAGAAGTAAAGTAGATTATTTCTCTAAGATGTTAGCAGTAATATTGGTTAACTTTGACATAGCACTTTAGGGTTTACAAAGTACTTAAACAAATATTATCTAATTTTATCCTCACAATTCTTAAAGGTAGTTGCTATTATTTCTATTTTATAGATGAGAAAACTGAGACACAAAGAGGTTAAGTGACTTGCCCAAAGTCAAAATGAGAATGAATCCAAATATGTATTTGAATTTAGGTCTTCCCGATTTCCTGATTCCCCAGCACTCTAAGTCATTGAGCCATAGAACTGCTTCAGGAAAATCAGTTTGAAAGTGAATTTGAGGAGAAGTTAGTCATTCAATGAACCTGTATTTATTAAGTGCCTGTTTTGTGACAGGCACTATGTAAAGCACTGGATATCTAAAGAAAGCTTTTTAAATTAGTCCATTCTCTCAATGGGGGAGACAACAAGGAAATAATTAAAAACAAACAAGAAATTTATGGGATAAATTGGGGTAATCTCAGAAAAAAAAAGGAACTAAGATTAAGGAGGGCTAGGAAAGGCTTCTCACAGAAGTTGAGACTTTGTCTGGCTTGAAGGAAGGAGTCCTGAAGGGAACCAGGGAAGCTGGAAAGTAGAAAAGATTAGAAGAGAGAGTGTTATAGGCAAAGGGTGCAACTGCTTGGAATTGGAAAGACAGAAAGTCCTGTGGAGGAACAGGCTAGAGTCACTGGATCACAAAATATGTGAAGGGGAGTAAAATATAAGAAGACTGGAAAGAGGGGTAGCTTGATGTCACAGTGGATAGAACACTGGTCCTGACATCAGGAGGACTTGAGTTAAAAATCTGACCTCAAGTCTCTTCATATGTAATAGCTATGTAATCTTGGGTAAATCACTTAATCCCACTGACCTGTCCAAAAAAATTTAAAACAAGTAGAAGTTTGGAAAGAAGGGCTAGTTATGAAAGAAAAATAAAGTATTTTATGTTTGGTTTTGGAGGTAATGGGGAGTCAATGGAATTTATTGACTTGCCACTGGCAATACAGTTAGAACTAAATTTTAGAAAGATTAATTTGACAGTTGGATAAAGGATGGATTGGACTGAGGAAGAAACTCATGGAGAGACCGGCCAGCAGACTGTTGCATAAGTATGAAGTAATGCAGGCCTGGTGGCAGTGTCAGAGTAGATAAAGAGTTGAATACTGGAGATATGATGAAGGTAAAAATGAGCACTGATTGGCTATGGGGAGTGAGAGAGAGTAAGGAGTTAAGATTGAGCCTGGGGAACTAAGAGGGTAGTAGTAATCTAGGTAATAAACAGGGCAGTCTGAAAGAGTGGAAAGTTTTGAAAGAAAGATAATGATTTCACTTTTGAGTTGAAGTTTAAGACTTGTACAGGACATCCAGCTTGAGATGTCTTTGAAAGGCCATTGATAATGAAATTTAGGAGACAAATTCAGGCTAGACAAGGAGACAGAAAGACATCTGCATAGCGATGATAATTGAAACCATGGAAGTGGCTGAAATCACCAAGTAAAATTTTTTATTGTTTGTTTTTGTGTTTGATAAGGACCAATGATAAAATGGGTGATGTATTGACTCATGGATGAATTGGATTTAAGCAAAACAGGTAGAAAAAATCATCAGCTTCATTCTGTCTTCTACAATCATGAAGAGTAGTGGCAATACAAAAATTCCCAGGATGCAGTGGATGAGCTTGGTATTTTAATATCTGACCAAACCTTAAATGCTCTGCAATAACTACTTCAGCTGCCTTTATGACTGTTAGAACAAATTGTTCCCATCCACCCATTCTAACTCACCAATGTGTTTGAGGCCCATTGGTTACCCTCAAATTGCTCTGACCCATCTGCTCAGATGGTTTACTGGAGAGAGTCCACTGTATATGCTACAAACTTTTTTTCATAGAAAGCAGATCTTTATTAGTTGAAATGAAAAAATGTAATTAAAATACTGTGTTTTTGAGACTGGAGATCCTTCAGTGAACAATTCCTAAGAATGATCTTGCTCATATAGAGCCCTAATAAGAGTAAAAGCTGACAGTTCTCCAAACTCTCAGGTTTATCAACCATTATTCTCCCTACAGACGTTCTGAGGGCTTGAGTAGCAGACAAAGAAATCCTGAATTTGACCTGGATTCAATTCTTGCCTTCAATTCTTAGCATCAGTGTGACATTGATATGGTTTCTTAACCTTTCTGGTCTCAGGTTTCTCATCTGTAAAATGCTGTCATTGAACTAGATGGTTATTTTTAATTAATATTTTATTTGTTTTTCAAGTCTATACAAGAGTAGTTTTGTAAAGTGTTTTTGTAAGATTTTGAATCTTACAATATTCCCCCCACCCTCCCTTCCCTCCATCCATCCCCCACAGAAGGTAGTCTGATAATCTTTACATTGTTTCCATTCTATAAATTAATCAAAATTACATGTGTTGGGAGAGAGATCATATCCTTAAGGAGAAAAAAAATATTAGAGACAGGAAAATTATGTAGTATATAAGACACTTTAAAAAAAATTGAAGGTATTAGACTTTGGTCTTTGTTTAAACTCTACAATTGTCACCAATACTCAAAAATTGTCCCTGATGATTGTATTGAGGGAATGATCAAGTCCATTAAGGTTGATCATCATCCCCATGCTGCTTTTAGGATGTACAATGTTCTTCTGGTTCTGCTTATCTTGCTCAGCATCAGTTCATGCAAATCCTTCCAGGCTTCTCTGAAATCCCATCCCTCCTGGTTTCTAATAGAACAATAGTGTTCCATAACATACATATACCACAATTCCCCAATTGATGGACATTCACTTGATTTCCAATTCTTTGCTGCCACAAACAGGGATGCTATGAATATTTTTGTACAGGTGATGTTTTTACTGTTTTGCATGATCTCTTCAGGGTACAGACCCAGTAGTGGTATTGCTGGAACAAATGGGATGCACATTTTCAATGCCCTTTGAGCATAATTCCAGATTGCTCTCCAGAAAGTTTGGATGAGTTCATAGCTCCACCAACAATGTATTAGTGTCCCAGATTTTTCACATCACTTCCAACATTGAACATTGTCCTTTCTGGTCTCATATTGGCCAGTCTGATAGGTGTGAGATGGTACCTCAGAGCTACTTTCATTTGAATTTCTCTAATGAGTAATGATTTAGAGCAATTTTTCATATGACTGTGGATAACTTTGATTTTCTCATCTGTAAATGACCTTTGCATATCCTTTGACCATTTGTCAATTGGGGAAATGACTTCTTGTTTTTTTTTCTAAATTTGACTCACTTCTCTCTATATTTTAGAAATGAGGGGCAGCTAGGTGGTGCAGTAGATAAAGCACAAGCCTTGGAGTCAGAAGTACCTGAGTTCAAATAGGGCTACAGACACTTAATTACCTAGATGTGTGTGGCCTTGGGCAAGCCACTTAACACCATTTGCCTTGCAAAAAAAAAAAAAAGAAATGAGTCCTTTGTCAGAAATACTAGTTGTAAAAATTGTTTCCCAATTTCCTACATTTCTTTTGATTTTGGTTACAGTGGTTTTGTTTATGCAAAATCTTTTTAATTTGATGTAATCAAAATTATCTAATTTGTTTTTAATGGTGTTCTCCAGTTCTTCCTTGGTTATAAACTACTTCTCTTTCCATAGAATTGATAGGTATACTATTCCTTGATCTCCTAGTTTGCTTATAATATTGTCTTTTATGTCTAAATCATATACCCATTTTGATCCTATCTTTGTTGTGTGAGATGTTGGTCTAATCCAAGTTTCTGTCATACTAATTTTCAATTTTCCCAACAGTTTTTATCGAAGAAAGCATTCTTATCCCAGAAATTGGACTCTGGGTTTATCAAACAGCAGATTACTGTAACTGGTTCCTGCTGTCTCTTCTGTACCTAGTCTGTTCCACTGCATAGATTCCATTTCTTAGACCATACCAGATAGTTCTGCTGACTGATGCTTTATCATATAATTTTAGATCTAGTAGACTAAGCCACCTTGTTTTGCACTTTTTTCATTAAATCTCTGGATATTCTTGACTTTTTCTTTCTCCATATGAATTTAGTTACAATTTTTTCTAGCTCATTAAATAATTTTTAGGAGTTTGATTGGTAAGGTACTAAATAAGTAGTTTACTTTTGGTAGAATTGTCATTTTCATTGTATTAGCTCAGCCTATCCATGAGCAGTTGATATTTGCCCAGTTTTTAAAATATGACTTTTTAATGTGAAAAATGTTTTATTGTTTTCATAGAGTTTCTGAATATGCCTTGGCAGGTAGACTCTCAAGTATTTTTTATTGTCTGAAGTTACTTTAAATCGAATTTCTCTTTCTAGGTCTTGCTGCTGTATCTTGCTAGTACTATATAGAAATGCTGAGGATTTGTGTGGGTTTATTTTATTCCTGCAACTTTGTTCATTGTTTCTAGTAGTGTTTAGATGATTTGGGGGGATTCTCTAGGTATATCATCATGTTATTTGCAAAGAGAATATTGTTTCTTCCTTCCCAATTCCAATTCCTTCCATTTCTTTTTCTTCTCTTATTGCTGAAGCCAACATTTCTAATAAATACTGAATAGTAGTGATGATAATAGGTATCCATGTTTCACCCCTGATCTTATTGGGAATGACTCTAGCTTATCCTCACATTGCATATTATGCTTCTTGATGGTTTCAGATAGATACTGCTTATCATTCTACAGAACAATTCATTTATTCCTATGCTCTCTAGTGTTTTTAGTAGGAATGGGTGCTGTATTTTGTCAAAGGAGTTTTCTGCATCATGAGGTAATCATATGATTTCTATTAGGTTTGTTGTTGATATAGTCAATTATACTAACAGCTTTCCTAATATTGAACCAACTGTGCATTCCTGGGATAAATTCTGCTTGGTCATGATATATTATCCTAGTGATAACTTGCTGTAATTGCTTTGCTAAGATTTTATTTAAGATTTTTGCATCCATATTCATTAGGGAAATTGGTCTATACTACAAAATTTTGAAGGCACAAGTGAGAAATTGAGGATAGACAGACACTAAAGGTGGATGAGTAGCAGCTTTGAAAAAGGAGCAAGCCCTTATTCTAGAGGGAGAGGTGAAGAGGTCTACAAATAAAGCCTAGGGGAAATCCAACTGGTAGGAGGTATGCTCTAGGTAAAGATCCAGCATGGGAACCAGAGAAAGAGCAAATAGGAAGAAGGAGAGCCAAGTGAGAATAGTATCCTAAAAACATAAAGAAAAGAGAGTATCAAGGAATAGAGTGTGATTGATAGTGTCAGTGATTTCAGAAAGGTCATGAAGGTTGAGAATTGAGAAAAGGCCAGTAGATTTGGCATAAGTAACTTTGGAAAATGAGATTTCAGTTAAATGATGGTGTCAGAAGCCAGATTTTAAAGAGTTAAAAAGAGAGTGAGAGGAAAGGACATCAGCAATTGTACTTAGTCTTTTCAATGATTTTAGCCACAAAAAGGCGCCAATATATATAAAGTGGTAGTTAGCCAGGATGGATAGACTTAGTGAGAATTCTTTGAGTGTGGATAGACATGGAGTTCTTTGTAGGCAATAGGGAAGTATTCAGCAGATAGTGTGGCTGAATATTAGTGAGAGAGTAGAAATGATAGAAGGGGAAATTTGTGGGAGAAGATGGAACAGAATGACATCACATTCTTGTAAAAGGATTTGCCTTTGGCATCTGAATGATGTGAAATGAAGAGAGGGATTAGCCTAATTCTTTTCAACTAAGTTATCAGTGAGCTGAGTAGATGGAGAGAAAAGTACTATGGGAGATCTGAGGAGGCCTGGAAAGGTGTGGGAAAGTCATAATAGTGAATTAATTAATAAAGTACAAAAATATATTACCTTGTTGAAGTGAGAACCTAATTGAGAAAATTTCATACAATTTTTTAGCTTGGTTTCATGACTTTCTATAGTTTCATTCAGTATTTTCATGATAATACTTTGGGGCACATTAAATGTGTTTTATTTCAGATATTTTGACTTATTTGCATTTTTCATAAGATTGGACTGTTTTTTAATCTTTCACATTATGGATTTACTCAGCTAAAACTGTTTTTCATAATAACTGTCCTAAATGAAAATTCACCAAAGGTAGATTGTGGCAAGTTATCTGAGCAATATTGTATTTTATTAGTAGGATGTAAGCCTACCAAAAGAATGAGTCTTTGTCTGCCTTATGCATAACCCCAAAAATGAAGACTTATTTTTAATAGGCTAAAATAAAGAAGAGAACAGGGGTTGAGGATAACATGAATGGTTACATAGCTGATCAGTTGTAAATTGGTAATGAGGGCCATTCACAACCCCTTCCTTCCTTTCTATCACTAAGAAGTGTTCATTGTTTGAGTCTATGTTCAAGGGCAAAAAATATTGGGACAGGTTTATTTGTATAGCAAGACATGGTGTAAGGATGGTATAAAGATACAAGACCAGAATCCTTGGTGTCCACTTATATTTCCTAAGGACAATAGTTTTCTCTGAGTCAAGAATAGAATAGTGATTATTAAAAGAGATAGATTTCTAAAATGAACTTATTACAAGCCAGTTGAGTCTCTGCACTGATCTCAGAGGCAAAGAATGATGATTTAAGCAGTTACAGAAAAAATCAATGAACTAAATAGGATCGATTAAAATGATGCAAAATCAATTTAATCTTCAATTATCCCTTAATTGCTGAATTCAATGGCCCTTCTAACTTTACATATCTTTGATTTCTTATCTGCAACCTTTGACCCATTGACCTCCTGCCTATCTGCCTATCTCACTCGTAATCTCACTCATATACTCTCTTCTTTCCTATAGTTTTTGTGACATTATTCTTTCCAAGGTCTTCCTCTGTATGTTTTATGGTTACTTCTTTATCTTCTTTGCAAAATCATCTTTGCCCTTTCCATTAAAGTATGAACTCTGTTTTAGTCCTCTCTCTCTCCCTCTCTCTATCTGTCTCTCTCTGTCTCTCTCTGCCTCTCTTTACCCTTTCTCTCATTTCATTGCCTCCACTTAATCATATGCACATGACTCCCAAATCAGCACATCCAACCTTCAACTCTCTTTCTCTTGACCATTAGGTCCCCTATGTCCAACTGTCTATTACAGGTCTCCTCCTGAATGTCCAATAAGCATTTTAAAGCCACAATGTCTAAAACAGAACTTATTTTTCTCCCTAATCTTACTCTTCTTTCCAACTTTCCCATTTCTGTTGAGGGCACCACTATCACCTTGGTCTGCTACCTGGGAGGTAATCTTTACTCTTACTCTTCATTATCTCCCTGTTCTAATTAGTTGTTAAGTTCAAGTTCTACTTCCATGGCATCTTTAGCACCTTTTCCTCCAGGTAAATGATCACTGTTCTTGTTCAAGTGTTCAGCCCTCCTCCTTGGTCCATGTTTACATAGTATTGTGCAATGAGTCATCAGTTCCAATGGAATCATGCAGAGAAGGTGTGACAGAACTATAACTTGAAGGTCCAGCTGATTAAGTCTTGGGTTTAAATGACAGGGTACCACATTAACAACATTATGAGTTGATCAACATTAATGAATACAGCTCCTCTCAGCAGTTCAGAGAGTTAGGACAATCCTAGGAGACTTACTATGAACAATGCTTTCCACATACAGAAGAAGAAAAACAAAACAAAATGGAACAAAATAGATATAAAAGCTGAATGAACACTACATTCACTTTTTTAAACGTTTCTCTTATCTTTTTCTTTCCTATCTCATGGTTTTCTTTCTTTTCCCATAATCCTGATTCTTCATACCAAAATGACTAATCTGTAAACATGTTAAACACAAATTTGTATGAACAATATTCACCAGTGTTTTTTGCCACTGAGGGGAGAGGGTGAGAAGGGAGAGTGGAAGGAAATTATGTAAATTAAAATATGCATATGCATGTGGCTGAATGTAGAAAGACTTTCATAACATAATTGGAAAACTAAAACAAAGTATCGATTGAAAAATAAAATGAAAAATTTAAATGTTGACTCATAAAAAAAGACAGGGTACAAAAATACATAATTATATAATGGAGACTGGCAAGTCTAGAGATGTTTATGGAATATTGCCCATGTTCAAGGAGGAACCAGAAATCTAGTGGTAACTAGAATTAGTACCCCTTCCTAGAATATCCTCCCTTTACATCTCTACCTCTAGCCTCTTTGGCTTCCTTTAAGTCTCAACTAAAAAAATTTGACCATATATAAGAAGCTTTTTCAGATTTCCTCTTAATACTAGTGCCTTCCCTTTGTTGATTATCTCCAATTTATCCTGTATGTGTCCTATTTTAAAATAGCTGTTTGCATATTGTCTTTTCCATTTGACTGTTAACTTCTTGAGAGCAGAAACTGTTTTTGGCTTTCTCTGTATCCACAGCACTTAGCACAAGGTCTGGAACATAGTGGGCATTCAGTAAATATGTATTGATTGACTGAGGTAGCAAGGCAGCCCCATTCAGAATAGATGATAGGAGGCTTCATTTCTGGCACTCTCATTATGCTATGGCAGGGAGGTGTTGGTAAATACTTAACAACTGGCTCTCTGGAGAAAAATGTACATGTGGCATACTTGTAATTATTATGAACATTTCCTCCAAGACTTTCTTCAAGCTAGATAATCAACAAAACAATAAATCAAGCCCTGCTTTTAGCATTTGCTGATTTCTGAGGATAAATGCTCCCATTGAAAATTGAGCAATCTGTTCTTGAGGACTGGTTTGAGCTGTCTTGTGGGCCTCTCAGATAACAAACGTGTATGGAAAATAGAACACTGTTCCAATGTTGAGTTGATCCACTTCCCTTTTAAGTCCATTCCTCTTGTAAAATCTCAATGGAGGAAAAATATTTTCATGAGAACATTATCGGCTAGTCCAGACCCTTTATCATTGTAATGATTAGTCAGTCCTCAAGAAGCTCATGTACTAAGATTCTAACCTCATCTGGATTCCATACCAAGCCTAGGTCCAGTCATTGTAAAATGATTCCCTTGGAGAGTTAAGAGTGATGAGCTTCTCCACTATATTCTGGCTATCCAGAGCAGTACCTATGCACTATGACTTTGATCCTCCCAAACAGAATTTGACTGGGAGTTACTGCTAATATATATGCTCCCAGGCCAAAGATTTAGGAATGGAAAAGAGAATGTTGATAATCTTAGTATTTCTTCCTGGAAGGAACTTTAGGGTTCTTCTAGTCCAACTCTCTCTCTCTCTCTCTCTCTCTCTCTCTCTTTTTCATTTTATAGATAAAGTTTTCATTTGGAGGCCCTGATGCTTATTTACTGTCTATATATCATTAGCCTGTCTGGGTCTCAGCTTTATCTGAAACTTAGGTAATTGTTTTTGATTAGAGATGAAGCATGTATAATTGATATCATATCACTTGTCTTCTCAATGGGTACAGGAGGTAGGGAGAGAATTTGGAACTCAAAATGTTAAAAAATAAATAATTTAAAGACAAATTCAGAAGTGAAAACTATGTAAATTGCTGCTGGCAACAATTGAGTCTGTTCTAACCAGATAAAAAGTAATTGGAATATATTTGACAAAACAAACACAAATACATAGTTACTGTTAATATGTGGTTTTCTCAGTCAGTATGTGCTCCACAAGGATCTTTTTGAATTGTTTAGTGATCCCACTTTCTATTCAAGTTTGACATCTCTATTTTCAAGGATCTCCAAGGACCCTTCCATCTATAGATTTTTGGTTCTATGCTCTTGGAAAGTCATTTGACTTGTCCAAAATCCAATCCATGGTAAGCAACAAAGCAGTGATTCAAACATGTCATCTGTTTCCAAATCAATTGTCCTTTTCTCTATATGCTATTATTCTTGACCATTGGAACTTGCTTCCTATAGCTACTAGTTTCTATAATTGAATCTATGTTATGCCAAAGTCAAAGAAGAAAGATAGAAGACTAAGACCTCAAATTATCCCTGACAGGAAATGGTTTTCCTTGGCAGAGGTCAATTGGAGATATTAACTTCTACAATAAGGGAATTTCTCATGGTGATGAAAATATTTTCTTTGGAGTAATATGCCCTGGGTTTGAATTTTAATTCTACCACTTGCTAGCTAAGAAATTTTGGAAAGGTCACTTAATCTCTTTGATTCTTTTTTCCCTCATCTATAAAATGTATTAATTCCTACTATGAACATCACAAATCTATTGGCAAGATTAAGTGAAAGACTATCTAAAATGCCTTGTAAACGAAGTACTATAAGATATCATTTTTACTAATATATAGAAATAATAAATCACATTTACATAATTTCTTGGTCTACTAAGTGGCTTCCTCAAAATTATCCTGTGAAGAAGGCAATTCAAGTAGTTCCTCATTTGCAAATAAGGAAACTGAGACTGAAAGGTAAAGTGATTTGTACAGAAGTTTTATCCATTTATTAAACAAATATTTCTATTCCTATGAAAAAGAGCAGTAAAGAGAAATAATATTAAAGGGAAAATTATGTGTTTGTTTGAGAGAAATTATTCTGGATCTAATACCTAGTCAGATCTCTATAGGGCTAAGTTAATTATGGAACTTCTTAAATCAGCCTTAAGTCTATTTCAGAGTATTTGGAGTATTCACAGCTATATCAATGTAGCTCAAATGATTTCTTCTCCTACCATCAGACCAGTATCCATCAATCAAATAGCAAAGACTTTAATCAGGATCAAATTTTTAAAAGTACAATGAAGAATCTCCCTCTACCTCCCCATACACAAAGGGGTACGCCATCTTCTAGAATCCCATACCACTGGTGATAGGACCATTCTCTGAATAATGCATGATCATAGACCTGAATTCTGGATATTTCTCATCAACCAAGATATACTGCATTGCTGCTCCACTCCACCTCCACAGCTGCCATTCTTTTTTTTTCTTCCAAAGCTGTCACTCACTGTTTCTATGCAGAAGGACTACTACCACCTGCTGCTAGACATTTTCTTCTTTAAATTGTTAGCATCTTCTGGGAGCTCTATATTCAGCTACAGGGGCTTCTTCAATGGAATACTGCCCCCCCCAAAAAAACTGCCCCAGGTTGCCTCAAGATGCTTTTAGCTCTTTAGCAAAAGTGAGTTTAGAGCTTCACCTAGCTAGCACAGAAGAATTCTTCAAATAAGCTTTTCCTCCCTCTGTCCCTAACTGCCACAAATTTACATGTTAGCATTAATAATTCCCTGGAAAACTGACTTGAATGCTGAGATTTCATTGTATTCTTATTGTTTCTCAGAGATAGTTGAGTCCAAATGTGAGTTACAGATTAGATCAGCTTCCAAGGTTTCTACTCTTATTATTCTGTAAATCTAACTCTATTCCTTTTTCCTTTCTTTGTATGCACACACTCCCTACTCCCAACCTAAAATATGGGTAGTAAACTGTTGGAAAATGTAGCCTAATGGACCTTAAGTTCAGTCTTTTCCCCTTTCAAATTATTAAGGGTGATTACTGTAGACAGATATTTTCTGCTGAGTTTTAGCCTAAGGTTATTTTTACCAGAATCTGCCTAATTTAGAGATTGATTTGGTGGAAAAAGTGCTTTTGGACTTGAGAACCATCATTACAACTGGTTGCAACAGTCTTTAGCCCAGTCACATCAGCTGAAATCATTGGAAAGAAACAGTCCACCTGTTTCATTCCTTTCTCCCACTGAGGTGGGCTGGTCCTCTTGAAGTTGTTGAGTAATGGTAGCCCTCACCCTGTCTGGTGTCACAACTGACCATTGTTGAAGTGTGATATCTTACGTAATTCATTTTTCCCATCAGTAGGACAATAAAAGATTCATAGCCCTCCATGAAGCATCTTTGCCAGCAGGCCACTGTGAGTATAAGGAAGCTCATTTTCTGTTCTCTACCAGATGACAGGAAGCGCTTAGCTTTAGTCTTTTAATGTCATTGCTATTTGGAGGGCTGCCCTCCCTGAGACACACTTGCATGATTCAGAGAAGCACAACTGTGTGAGTTATACTTCTGTGGGGAACAGCAAATAGATGCTCCTGGAGGGCTTGGCAAGTAAGAGAGCAAACCTGGAAACTCACAACTCCCTTCTGTCCACTGCTATGGGAACTCAGTCATCTCTAATGTGGGAAACTTAGTATGTGCAGGGAGCTGATCAGAGCTGAATTTCAATAAAAGATCCTGAGAGTAGGGCGAACCTCAAGTCCTAGGGTTCAAGGAGGGAGTCTTGCTTCTATGATGAAAAGGTCAAATTTGAAAATGCATGATCTGTGGCCAAATTCTTTCAGGTGATCAACTTCTAGTATCCTTGACCATCCTTATATCATGCTTGCCTAGTTTTGTCATTGGAACTTGGTATTCCCACATTGTCAACCAATATTTCTACCCCTTGGATCCACCTTAGGCCTTTGCTTCCTACCTAGTTCCTGACAATAGTCAGCTTTTTAGCGATCTATGACTCTACTGACTATAGATAATGCTGCCCAGAACAGGTTTCCGGGCTGATGTCATATCCTGCTGTATGGTGGAGAAATGGCTGTCTCATCTTGTCCCTGGTTTTGACTGAGAGGGAGTATAGAGGGAAAACTGTATATATCCAACATACAAGTGTGTGTGCATGGGAGTGGGGGGCAAGAAATGGATGGAATAGAAAACATCTTTTCCGAGGATATTAATTTTCATGTTCCACTAATTGTATTTAGCATGGTAGAGTGGAAAGAGTACTTAATGACTTTGGGTTTGGAACATCCAGGTTCAAGTCCCAACTCCGATACAGATAAATTATGTGATGTGCTAACATCTCTATTTCCTGATCTATAAGGAATGTCGGTATTCTTCCAGCTACCTGAGTTCCCAACCTCAGCGTTATCCATGACTCTCCCTTAGCCTGCATACCCATTCAATTGCCAGATCTGTCTAGAACAGCGCTCTCAACTCTCACTGTCATTAATTAGTTCAGATCCTTCACACTCCTCATCTGGGCTATTTCAACACCCTCAAATCTCATCCCTCTTCACAGAGTTGTAAATTGAATTTTCTAAAGCACAAGTATGGTCAAATCATCTTCCTCTTCAGTAAACTTCTGTCATTCCCTATTCCACTAGGACAAAATAGACATTCCTATTTCTTTTTTGGTTTTTTTTAAATGATTCCAAACAATTTTCCCAATTACAATGATAGATGTCTACATTTATCCTTTTGTTAGCTTTTGAGTTTCACATTTTTCTACTACCCTTCCTTCCAACCCCTTTCTCCATGGCAGCAAACAAACTGATATAGGTTGTATGTATACAACCAGGTTTAACATATTTCCATATTAAGGAAATTCTTCTAATGAAGAATTAGAACTAAGGGAAAAATAAGAGCAATAAAGAAAAAAAAACAGAAAAGAAGTTTTAAAAAGTGAACATTTGCTCTGCATTCAGAATCCATAGTTTTTCCTCTGAATGTGGAAGGCATTTTTCTTAACAAATCTCTCAGGATTGACCTTGGCCACTGAACTGAGAGTTGTGTGTTTCATAGTTGATCATCTCTCAATATTACTGTTAATATATTGAATGTTCTCCTGGTTCTGCTCACTTCACTCAGTATCAGTTCATGCAAGTCTTTCCATGCTTTTCTGAAGTCAGGCTGCTTATTATTTAATACAGAACAATATTACCCCATAATAGTCATATACCATAGCTTGTTCAGTCATTCCCCAATTGATGGGAATCCTCTCAATTTCTAATTATTTCCCACTACAAAAAGAACTGCTATAAATATTTTTAAACACGTTGATCTCCCCCTGTCATATGATCTCTTTGGGATATAAAACTAGTAGTAGTATTGCCTGATCAAAAGGTATGAACAGGAATAGTTCCAAGTTGTTCTCCAGAAGGGTTGGATCTTTTCACAACTCCATCAGCAGTACATTAGTGTCCCAGTTTTTCCACATCCTCTCCAACATTAAAATCATTTTTCTTTTTTTGTTATTTTAGTCAGTCTAATAGGTGTGTGATGGTACCTCAGAGATGTTTTAATTTGCATTTCTCTAATCAATAATGATTTGGAGCATTGTTTCACATGACTGTAGATTGTTTTGATTTCTTCAACTGAAAACTTACTGTTCATACTCTTTTGATTATTTATCAATTGAAGAATGGCTTATATTCTTATAAATTTGACTCAGTTCTCTATATATTTTAGAAATAAGTCCTTTATCAAAAACTCTAGCTGTGCAAATTATTACCCATCTTTCTGCATGCCTTCTAATCTTGTTTGCATTGGTTTTATTTGCATAAAATCTTTTCAATTTAATATCATTAAAATTAATCATTTTGCAATATATCATGTTCTCTATCTCTTCTTTGTTCATAAACTTCTCCTCATTCCATAGATCAGACAGATAAACTATTCCTTGTCCCCCTAACATCTTATGGTATCACCTATATGTCTAAATATGTCTAAATCCTGTGTCTATTTCACACTTATCATGGTATTAGGTATGAGATGCAGGTCTTTTCTGCATTTCTGTCACACTATCTTCCAGTTTTCCCAACAACTTTTCTCAAATATTGACATAGAGACTCCATAGTGACATAGAGAGACATACAGACTCCAGAAGATGGAGTCTTTGGGTTCATCAGTTCTGTTTGGTTTTTAGAGCCTTTTATAACTTGGTTCTGACCTTCTTTTCTAGCCTTATTTTACATCTCCATTCTTTACTCTTTGCTAAAACCAAACTTACATTCTTGCTGTTTCTCACTCATTTCAATTCATCTCCTCTATGTCTTCCTTTATAGTCTTTGCCTAAAATATACTTTCTTTATCTTGTCTCTTAGAATTCCTGATTTCATTCAAAGTTCAACTAAGGTACCACCTTCTAGAAGCCATTCCTGATCTTACCAACTGCTAATGCCGACCCCATTCCTCCCAATTACCTTGTATTTAGTTTAATTTTTACATATATGAACACATCTTAGTGCTAGGGAAAAATAAGTTCCTTGAGGGTTGATTTAGTTTAATACTTGTCTTTCTATCCTTAGTGTCCATCATAATGCCTGGTACACAGAGAAGGTATTTAATAAATTTTTATCAATTTGATTATTGCATTGTCTAGTTTTTTCACCTCTAACACTTTTAGATTACTTTGTCCAACTCAGTGCAGAACTTTTTGATATATACAATTCCCATTCTTCTTCATGCTGTGATCCTCACTCTGGGCTAGAAGCTGCTGCCATTTAGATGCTTCAACCAGAACCCTGAAGAATTTCCAGTTGCCTGAGGCCACAAGTCCTGCCCTTGGGCTGGGCTGATATAGACAGATCAGTTGTCTAGTTTCTCTTTAAACACTGGAGAACAGGGAAAAACTAAATGGTTGAAATAATAATATTGGATTCTCTTTAGGTTTCAATTATCCATGTGTTCACAGCCTTCATTACCATCCATCAGCCCAAAGTTGGCAGTAACTGCAGCACAGATGACAGCCACGCCATGTAATGATAGGGTCCTCTCTGTAATAATATCAAAGGATGTTATTCTTCAGTGACTATTGGAACTCAAGATACTTGTGAGTAAAACAGGTCATGATGGGTTTATTCTATACATTTCAACCATCTATTATCATTACTTCCTTTTTCAAATATTCAATTCAGATGAAATAATTCTGCAAACATAAAATATTTCAAAATTTGATGTTTGCTTTCTTACTGGAATCTCTCAACTTCTCATATTGCACTTAAAGCATTTCCCAAAACCTTGTTGGATAATACAGTGAATAGAGCACTGGATTTGATAGCAGGAACATCGAAGTTCAAATCTGACCTCAAACAACTGTGTGAATCATTCCTACTCACTTAAAGTTTGTCTGAATCAGTTTTCTCATCTTTTAAATGGATAGCATCAACCTTGAAGGATTACTGTAAAAATCAAATGAGATAATATGTGAGATCTTTGAATCGTTGCAGTGTTATATGTGGTTATCAATATTTTTATTTGATCTCATAATATTCCTCATAAATTTAAAAATAATTTTTATTAATCTTTTTTGTTCTTATATCACCTGCATTTCCCAATGTATCTCTTCCTTCTCTAACAGAGAATCATAAAAAAATAATAAAAAAGGAAGGAGGAAACACTTGGGTCAAATTACCCACATATCAAAAATTTCTGATCCTGTAATGTTCCATGCTTATCTCTACAAAGAATTCAGGAGGGACATTTGCTGTCTTAATTTTCTTCTTTGGCACACAAGGATTGATCCCTAGAACTTTATAGCATTTATTTTTTTTTATTGTTTTCCTTTTTTATATCTCTATTCCTTCTTAGGTTTTGTTACTGCGATATAAATATATTATTAAATTTTGTGAGGTTTGATTTATAACTTGATACTTTACTGAAGATACTATGTAAGTTCATTTCTTTTCCAATTCCCTAATGTTTTTAAAGTCAACATCATTTCATCAGCATGCAAGTATCCATTTTGCTGATATTTATGCCTTTAATTTATTTTTCTTTTTTGATGCTGTTGTAAGGATTTCCAGAACCATGACAAATAATGGTAGAGAAGGAATATTTGTTTTACTCCTGTAATAATTGGGAAAGTTTCTAGTGTGTCATATAATGCTAGATTTAGAGTTTATATCCTTTTTGTTATATTTTAAAAGATCACTTTATACCTATGCCTAGGTTTCACTCTTTTTTGTTAATCTTAAATATACTTTGTTGTACTTTGTTGAAGACTTTTCCCCAAAACTATTGATATAATTATGTGGTCTGGGATTTGAAATACGTTATTTGTTTCCTTGAAATTGAATAGTCCTTGTATCATAGGCATAAATCCAACTTAAGTTTAATGAAAGATTTATTTTAAAAAGGAGCTATGCCCCTTTTACCCAATTTTAATATGAAAAATTCAAATTGAAGTTTATTAATGGTGTTGACCTGTCATATTCCTTGTACATTTCATCCTTTGTCTGTTTAGCTATTAAAGCTATATATTTCAGATGAAATAAGTTGGTGAAATAGTTTCTTCTTCAATTTTTGAAAATTGTTTACATAGTATGGGTATTAATTGTTCCTCAAAAATTGGATAAAATTTCCCTGAAAATTTCACTAGAGCAGATTTTTTTTCTTTTATGCTTCCTTTACTGTTAGTTCAGCTTCCTTTTCTGAGATGAAATTATTTAAGATCTCTATTTGGTATTCTATTAACTTGAAGGGCTTTTTAAAACTTTTAGATAATTCTCCAATTTTTAAAAATTCTTTATTTGGTTTGTATATACCTATAGATTCTGATCTTTTTTTTTATTTCACCTGTATCTGTTATGATCTTATCCTATTACTTTTATTCCATTAATTTGAATTTATTCTTATTTCTTTTTAATGATGTTTTGCTAAATTTTAATCAGTTTTGCTAGTCCTTTTAAATAACCAACTTTTAGTTGATTTAAAAAAATTTTAGTTGATTTTTTAAATTAATTCTACAGTCAATGTTGCTTCCAAATTTTCTGGGTTGTTTTTGTGAATAGTCTAGATTTTCTTTTTTGCATTTATTTGTGGTTGTTTCATATTTAGTTCATTAATCCTATCATTTTCAGTTTTGTCAATGTACCTTTTTAGAATTGTAATTTTCTTCCGTTTAACTACCTTTGCTAAAAATCTCAGAAATTTTGATTTGTTATTTCATTGTTATCATTATCTTTCTTTATCTTTTTTAACAAGGCAGTGGGGTTAAGTGACTTGCCTAAGGTCACACAGTAAGGTAATTATTAAATGTCTGAGGTCACATTTGAGCTCAAGTCCTCCTGACTCCAGGGCCAGTGCTCTATCCACTACACCACCTAGCTACCCTGTATCATTATCTTTCAAAGTTATTAGTTATTTCTATTTCCATTCTTTGAAGTTCATATTGTTCAAGATTTTGTTATTCAGTCTCTGTTCAGATATGTTTATACTCCTTGTATTGATTACTACATTTATTGTCTTATGTTCTAAAATGATATGCTTAGAATTGCTATTTTTAAAACATTTATTTGTAATTTCTTTATGCCCCTCACTTTTTTTTAACAAATTATATGTGGCTCTGACAAATATGAATATTTTTAATGATCTAATTCAGAAGATCCCATAAGTCTAGGGGCCTAAACAGTTTGGTTAGATCTATATTTCTTCCATTGCTAATTTTTCTGTCATATTTTTATTGCCTTCAAGAGAGGAATTTTTAACATTTCCTTCTATTCCTGGACTACTATCTTTACCTTTTTGCAATAAAATATTTTTTACTTATAAATTTATATCATTTAGTGCATCTATATGTGCATATAGGTATATATTTAATATCAATGTTTTCAAATTTTGATTTCTTCACAATTCAATTTTCTTGATTATTGCTAAAGATTTTATAGATTTTTTATATTTGTTTTGTTTGATAGTTACTTGTTACTACTAATTTTTTTTAATTCATCTGATACTTAGTGAATTTTGTTCAAGTTCATTTACATTCTTTGTTTCTCTTTTCTTTTTAGATGCTTCTTATGAACAAGAAGTTATATAGGTTCTGTTTTATTATCCTTTCTGCTCTTCTTTTTCATTTTATTTGATTGTTTGGTCCATTCACATGTAAAGCTATGCTACTCTGGCTTGTATACTTCCCATTTTTTTTATTTCTTTAGTATTTTTTAATAGCCTTCTCCTGTTAAGTCAATATTATCTTTCTTTTTTAAACTGCTTTGATAGTCTAAGAAGCTCTCTCCTCTCCATTCCAACCACACAATATTCATATTTCTAGTTTGGGGATGTTATTTAAATTATTGATTCCTTTTGTTTATTCATTTATTTCTTCCCCTTTCTTGTTCTCTTTCTCCTTTCAATTAAATGATTAGTTCAAACTCTACCCTCCTTTCTTTCTTTTGAACTTCTTATTTTTATTAATTTCCTTTTTATTACAGCTAGACTAAAACATTTTCCATTGCTTTGTTCTCTTACTTTATTTTATTCCATTCCAATCTATTCAAAAATGTTAATCATTGATTTATGAGCTACACCTTTACTTATTTTTTATTTAATATTTCTGGATTCTTCATGGGGTTAAATTATCTGAAGGACAAAATTTGAGCTATTATTGATTTCTAGATCTTTTGAATTATCTTTTTTCCCCTGCTTTCTCATTCTTAGAGGTAACAGTTCTCTCTCTTCCTCTCCTCTCTCTCTCCTTTCCTCCCTATTTCCTTTGTTTCTTCATCTTTCCCCCTCTCTTTTCCCTTTCCCTTCCCTTCTTCTTTCCTCTCATCTTCCCCTCCTCTGTCTCTCTCTCCCAAGTTCCCTCCCTTTTCCCCCTCCCCTTTTCCTTACTCCAACCCTGTTAAACTCTTTTTTCAAATGACATACAAATGGAATTAGGTCACTTTATTATTCATTCTGTCCTTGGTAATTATATTTATATTATTTTCTTGCATTTCTGTAGTTTGAAGTGTTTGCAATTTGATGTTTTGATAATGTGTTGCTTTTTATTTTACCTAAGGATGTATCATATGCTTTTTGATGACATTCTAACTTTTTTCATTAATTATTAGGTTAAGGTTTGCCATATATAATATTTAGAGTTTAAATACCCTTGCTTTTTGGAATACATCATCTCATTTCTCATGATGTTTTGTGGGTTCAAAATATTATGGGTTCAATTATTTTAATTGCCTATCTTTTATATTTCAAGTTTTTTCTCCTAGATGATTAAAGGATTTATAGCCATTGAAATTGTTATATTTATCCATTCTCTGTTTTGGAGTTTGAAATATAGGGATTTTATCTGGATGTGGATTTTCTTTTGGTGCTTTATTTCTTGTATACTAGGGTAGTTATGCTCAGTTTTGTTTTTATTGTTTCCTAGATTATGGTGTTCATGTGTTTTGCATTGTTACATTCTTGTAGGAGACATCTAATCTTTACATTTCATCTATATATTCTGCTTTCATTTTCAACTATATATATATATATATGTATATATAGTTAATGAAGTCTTTTGATTTTTCTTTAACTTTTCTTCTTCCTCAGTGTTTTTGTGACCCAACTCTATTCATCTGTTATGCTTCTTTAGAAAAACTTTCATTTTAGAATCATTTTTCAAAATAGTTTCATTTAATTTTAAAATTCTCATTGAGCACTTTAAGTACCAATCCATATTTTTTAATTTCTTCAACTTTGGATGTTATTTTTCTTTTGAATGATTGTGGTATTTCTTTATGATTTTTCTTTTTGTAAGGCAAACGGGGTTAAGTGGCTTGCCCAATGCCACACAGCTAGGTAATTATTAAGTGTCTGAGACCGGACTTGAGCCCAGGTATTCCTGGCTCCAGGGCTGGTGCTTTATCCACTACGCCACCTAGCCAACCCTTTCTTTATGATTTTACAGGCTCAAACAGGAATTCACAGAACATGTCAGGCATTGATACCCCTTTAAAAATTTGTTAAGAGAATTTTGTATTAACTCTGAGTTTTGCTACTCATTCATCTTTTGGTTTTTTTAAATAATTAATGTTGATTTTGTCTGCTTTTGATGTGTGCTTTAATTGAACCTTTTTTTCTTTTAAAATCTTGGTCATTTTAATATTTATTTATTTGTTTGTTTGTTTATTTATTTATTTAGGGTTTATTTTTTGCAAGGCAATGGGGCTAAGTGACTTGCCCAAGGCCACATATCTAGGTAATTATTAAGTGTCTGAGGCCAGATTTGAATTCAGGTACTCCTGACTCCAGGGCAAGTGCTCTATCCACTGTACTACCTAGCCGCCCCCATTTTAATATTTAAAAAATTTCCCTGTCATTCATTATATGACTTTTTGTAAGTGTATGGTACCCCTTTCCCTTGAGATTATATTAAATTATTGCCTTAAATTTCATGTATTTGAGAAGATACTTTTTTTTTCCTAGAATAGGCCCTAACCCTGAGTATGCTATAGACCTGGAGTGGGGAACTTTTTTCCTTCCAAGAGTCATTTGGATATTTATTACATCATTTATGGGCTATATTTGGTCAAACGTTTAATTAATTCTTCCCTAAAATGTTCCTAGATTTATTAAATTTTGAGTCTTGCCTGTGATTGCCTTGGCAGTACAGACCAATACAGCCCACCTCCCTCCCAAACTGGAGGTTCCCTGATCCTAAACTCTAGGGATATGATCAACTTCAGCAAGGTTTCATTCCCCTTCCTATCAGGTGTGGCAGTCATTCACTCTGAACTCCTGTCCTGATTCCTTGCTTGTCTTTCTTTTCCTTCTTATAATTAAGGTGAATCAGCATCTACCATTTATTTTCAGTTATGGGAGATAGCAAGGGTGTTTGAGGGCAGATTCTTTGAAGTCTTGGCATTCCCTGATCAGTTTAGAAGAAAACACATTTTTCCCTTCCCTCTTCCTCCTGCCCCAGTTGTCAGAATTTTACCATAGTTCATTGCTAATAGAAGTAGGGGGGCAAAGAGTAATAGAGATGTCAGCAGCATATCTGCAGCAGTATGTGACCCCTTGATGGAAAGAATTGTTTCATAGTCACTAAGTATCTGAAGTTGGATCTGAACTCATCTTCTTGCTTCTAGGCCCAGCATAACATACATTGTACTGTTTAACTATCTCAAATGCTAAAGTCTATAATTCAGCGTGTATCTCATACAGTGTGAAGGGTTGGAAGGGGATATGGCCTGAGTGTGCACTTCAAAGATTCACTTCTCTAGTGTTAATTCATTAGAATTTACCATTAGGATTTCCTCTTCTTTTTTGCTATGACTTCAGGATCTTGATGGTCATGTGATCTGCAAGTTGAACCTAACATTATTGGTTCCATTTTATTAATGTGGAATAAGTTTTAAGACAGAGTCTTATCTTAGAACATGGAAGTTTAAATACTCTAGTAAAACAGAATTTTGTTATAAGGTAACTTTAAATAGGTAGTACTGAGGCATGAAACAACCCTCCCCCCAAAGGGGGAAAAAGACCACTTACACTGGAGTTTCAGAATATCAAACATATATGTATATATACATGTATGCACATATATATATATATATAAACTTCATAGAAAATGAAATGTTCTTTTGTGCCTATGTGGAAACATAAATTCTCTTAGATTGGAATTGATTTTTGCATTTCTAAAATAAGCACTTGGGAATCCAAATGTGGGTAACACTAACACTGTTTTCCATAATCTATATGCCTCTCTGAACTATAATAGTTCAAGATGAATATGACCTATTAGTTGATTAGGGCTATTACTTTGCAAGAGTGGAATGTAATCCTCAGTTAGGAAGCGTGGTACTTGAATCTAGATAGTGAGCTGATTATACATTGTGCCTAAAAGTAATTCAGTCCATGGAAACCTTGGCATATAACCCTGCATGCACAAATATTCAGACACTCACACACACATACACACGCATCCCTAGCCCCAATTTCTTTTTCTGTCTCACTGTCTCTGTATGTCTGTCTTACTGTTTGCCTATTCTCTCTCTGTTTCTGTCTCTATCTCTCTCTCTGCCTCTCTCTCTCTGTCTCTCTGTCTCTCTGTTTCCGTGTGTCTGTCTGTCTGTCTGTCTGTCTGTCTGTCTGTCTCTCTCTCTCTCTCTCTCTCTCTCTCTCTCTCTCTCTCTCTCTCACACACACACACACACACACACACACCACAAATGATTCATTTGCAATAGTGCAATTGGGTTCCTGGGATTATTTTTTATTAAAAATTCTCAAATCTATCCAATGCAAGAGAATCACCACCCTGCTGCTCTTTATCTTCTGCCAAGTACTTGATAAAATGTGTTCTACAAATGTAGATAGAGGAACATGATAACAGAATTCACTCTGGCTGGATATTGGAATTACAATACCAGTGTCATAGGCATAAAGTTGAAACTAGGGCAAATTTTAAAGTAAAACTTTTTCAACTTTTGGTTTGATACCAAAGACATTTAGAATAATTTTGAGCAGTCCCAGGACCATAGACTAAAACCTGCAACAGACTACATAAAGCATTGCATTAAACCCCCTCATTTTACAAATGAAGAAACTGAGACTCACTTGGAAAATCAAGTTTTATGACTAAACCTATTTAGTTTTCTCTCCAACCTATTCATCCTCCTCCCTGCCCCCTCTCAACTTAAAATGAAAAGGGAAAACATCTTTTTGTGAGTAAGCAAACATCAAGAAAAAAAGTTTCTATATTATCCTTGCCCAAAAAAGTATCTCATTCTGAATCTTTAGTCTATCTAAGTGAGTAACACAATTCATCATCAGTGGCCCAGATTTATGACTGATCACTGCAGTGATGAAACATTGTCTTTCAAAGTTGTTTGTTCTTCATCAGTTCATACAGGTCTTTCCAGATTTTTCTGAACTCAGTCTTTTTGTTATTTGTTACAATTCTAAAATTTTCTAATAATGAATGAAGCTTATTTATTGCCTGGGTATTGGTATGGATGATTGGCCCCCTCTCCATAAGAAGTGATGTCAAAGATGATGAGTTTGAAGGCTGGTCTGAAAAGCAGGATTGGCATAGTTTGGGAGGGAACTGGTTACTGACTCATGGCTGATGATGATAAGAAAGGTGGATCCCTATTGCATAATGATCACTTCCCTCAATAATGGATGTTGGGACCAAACTGGAACTATATCTGGTGGTTTGATGGACAGTACTACTACAAGACTCTTGGGATCAGGGTCCTAAAACTGTTTCCATCAGGATGTGAGAGGAGCTGATGGTCAGGATAGTGATCATAGTTTGCCTTTCCTGATATTTGCTGAATTACTTTTTCCCCAGGTGACCTTGTTGCTTTGGATAGGCTGACTTGCCTTTTAATATAGGATAGTTTGTTCAACCATTCTGTGACTGATGGATACTCCCTTAGTTTCCATTCTTTACCACTATAAAAAAGACCTACTATTTATTTTTGAACATGTTATATATTTTGCTCTTTCTTTAATCTTTTTCAGGTTCAGTAGACATAATATAGATGCCACTAGGACAATAGTTATGTATATTTAGTCACTTTGAAGGATGGTTTCAAATTGCTCTCCAGGAAAAGTATACCAATCCGTAGCTCCAGCAACATTGCACCAATGTACCTATTATTACTTATTATTTTATTTTTTGTGTATTTTTCCAATCTGATGGGTTTGAGGTAGACTCTCAGAATTGCTTTACTTTGTATTTATTTAATTATTACTCATGCATAAGCTTGTCTAGTAAAATCAAAATGCTAATATTTCTCATATTAATTTGTTGGTTCAATTCTATATCAATAAAGCTACTCTATAGATTTATAGGATAAATTTATAGAGTTTGAAAATAATAATAAAACTCATCTGGAGGAGTAAAATGACAAGCATCTTAAGGGAAAAATTTTTAACACCAGGAAGGAAGATGCTCTGACAATACCACATAACTAACTTTAATACAAAGCAATAACCACCTAAACAATTTAGTACTTGTTAAAAAATAAAACTATGCCCATAAATTGGGGAATGACTAAGCAAGTTATGATAATGAATACTTTGGAATATTATTGTTATATAAGAAACCATACATGCTTGGACTCTAGAGAAGCATGGGATGTGTTACAGGATCTGATGTTGAGTGAAGGGTGCAGAACCAAGAGAACAAAGTACACATTAACAACAACATTGTGATATGATCATCTTGTTTGAAGCAGCTCCTCTCAGCAGTTCAGAGAGCTAGGACGACCGTATTAGACCAACTATGGACACTGTTATCTCCATCCAGAGGAAGAAAAACAAAAACAAAAACCCAACCTTTCAGAATCTGATGAACACTTTTTAAAAAATATCTTTTATGTATATCTTTCCCTTAATCCCAATTCCTTATACCAAAAATGATTAATTTGTAAGCATATTTATCTATCATCTATCTATCTATCTATATAATATATATAAATAATTAGTTCAAATATATAAAAATGAGAATTATTTCTCAATCAATAAATGATCAAAAGAAAAAGTCATTTCCAAATTGTTCAAAAGGTTAAATCATATGTATGGTAATTTTCAAGGAAAGAAAATTAAAATATCTATAAAGAATATGAAAAAGTGCCTCAAACCATTAATCATTAGAGAAATTCAAATTAAAGCAACCCAGATATTTCATTCTATCAAGCCCATAAGACTGACAAATTTGGAAAGTAAAAAAGAAAGAAAAATGACAATTGTTGGTGGAGCCACAGTAAAACAGGCTAAGTCAAGCACTCTAAATGGAGATGGGAATTTTTCCAGGCATTCTGGAAAGAAATTTATAATACATCTCCAAAGAACTAAATTGCACATATACCATGACTCAGAAATAATATTAGTATTCTTCTATCCCCAAAACATCAAAGAAAGATGACAATATCCTATATGAACAAATTGTATTTGTAGCTAGTCTTTTTTTCATTTGGTATTTGCAAAGACCTGGAAACTAAGGGGGTGGCCATAAATTAGACAATGACTAAGGAAATTATAATTCATAAATATAATGGAAAACTATTTTGCTATAAGAAATGTAAAAAACATGTGTTGAAAGAAGACCCTGAAGACTAATATAAATATCTTATAAATAATGAAGTGAACCACAAAAGTTTATACTATAACAATATTATAAAAAATATAGCATCTTTTAAAGACTTAAGAACTTAGAGTATTGCAATTACTAATGAATGTTCTGGGGGATAGATAATAAAACATGTTATAGACTTAGAGTTTATAGTATAATTTGTAGAATGATATGTATATTTTGTTCATGATCAATATGGAAATTTGTATTGCTTGCCTAAGCATGTTTGTAATAAGGGTTTTGTTTCTGTTTGTCTTTCTGGGATAAAGGAAAATTGGATGGAAAAATGTTGGAAAATTGAAAGATTTTTTTTTAAAAATTGTCAATCATAAAAGGATATAAACAGGCAGTTTTCAAAGAATGATATCCAAGCTATCAATAGTTTTCTGAAAAAAATTCTCTCACTGACAATTAGAGAAATCTTATTCAATTTTCATAATAATACTGAAGCAAATAGTGTAGGTATTAATGGTGCATGCTTTGCTGGTGAAGGACCTAAAACAGTGAGATCAAGAGATTTTTCCTTGGTCACATAGCCAACAAATGGCAGAGACAAAATTTAAATTCTTCTCTTTTGATTTGAAATCTAATAAATGTTTTAATTGAAAGATACAATTTAATTTTTTAAAAGTGGCCAACTTTGTAACCTAATGTCAACTTTTTCTCCAGATTTGTCAGTCATGCATAATCAGCCAAACCCTTGTGAAAACAAATACCATAAGAGGATTTCAGAGTTGTGCCTAAATGCTTTCAGGATTGAATTTATTTCCAACTATGTAGAAAATTCTACCTGATGGTCACAGTTTCCCAGTCCACAATGGACACTAACACTTCCTTCAGAGAAAGTTTTCTATTTATAAAATCAGGAGAGTAAAATAAGCAATGTATTAAAGATTAACAGATATAATTTAGGAAAGTGAGATGAACAGGTGGACTAGAGAGAGTGGAAAAGATATGGGACCCTATCAGAAGAGGACACAACTCAATTTGCAAGTCAGAGGAATCCACAGGCAAGAGAAGAGTAGACTGGGTTGATAAATAAGATAAATAGCTTCTCATCTCCTCCCAAAACCCTTGCTAAGGCAAATAGCCCAGGAAACTGGAGGACTAGACAGTCACTGGCCCACCCTCTTTCTGTTCTGCTCTCTCTGCCTTTCCTCTCTCCCTTTCCATACCAATGCTTTCATTTACAATATGGAATGTTGCTAAGAGGCCATCCTCCAGATTTCTAATTTTTATGGCGTTTGTGATTAAATCAACTCAGCAACTGTGGGAAGCCTGGGTAATTAAATAATTTGGATAACAGAATATTTAATTAATTGTAATTACATATACCATCTTGCAAGCCATTTCTGTTTTAATTTTAGTACAGACCGGATTGCTACAAAACAGTATATTTTTCCTCAATGCCTTTTTTCCTTCCCTCTTTTTTTTGTTTTGTGCTTTCAGGCACAAAAAGACAATGTGTAAGAAACTCAATTCAATTTACATTAATAAGTATTTCTTAGCTACTTTCTATGCACCCACTATTCATTAGGTACAATAAAGATGCATGAGAGGCATTGAGAATGGTCTTTGCTCTCAAGAAGCATATTGCACATGAAGTCTAGATTAACATGCAAGAAACAATTAAGAAATAATTTGTTGATGTTATTTAGTCATTGTGGTCATGTCCAATTCTTTGTGATGCCATTTTAGAGTTTTCTGAGCAAAGATACTGGAATGGTTTGCCATTTCCTTCTCCAGCTTATTTTACAGATGAGGAAACTGAGGTAAACATTGTTAAATGATTTACTCAGGATCACAAAGGTAGCAAGGTCAGATTTGAATTCAGATCTTCTTAATTTCAGGTCCAATGCTATGTCCACAAATTGTTGCCACCTGGGTGTCCTGAAGTACCAAGTATAATGAGCCCATCAAGAAGCATTTATTAATGGACTGCTTCTCCCAGACACTGTATTAAGTACTAAGAACAAAGGGAAGACAAAAGATGGTACCTGCTTTTTTAGGATCTCACAATCTAGTGTGGGAGACAAGATACAAATAACTATGTACAAACATGTTAGAGAAGGGAACAAATAGAGATAATCAACAGAGGGACAGTACTGGAATTATGGGAGCCTAGGAAAAGCTCCCTCTGGTAGAAAAGATTTAAGAGATCTTGAAAGAAGCCATGAAGGAGTTGATAAGGGAGAAGATTCCATGGACAGTCAGTGAAAATGTTTAGAATCACAAGATGGAGCATCTTGTTCAAGGAAGGGCAAAGAAGCTCGTACCACTGAATTACAGTGTACGGGGAGAGTGAGGATTGGGGAAGGTGAGGTGAGGCAGGTTATGAAGGGCTTTGCATGCCAACCAGAAGATTGAATATGAAATCCTTTGGTAAAAAGCAATCACTGGAGTTTGGGAGGAGTGACATGATCTGACCTTAGGCTATAGGAAGATCATTTTTATGGCAGAGTGAAAGATGGATTGATGGGGGGGGGGCAGAGAGACTAGGCAGGCAGATCAACTAGAAAGTTACTATAATGATCTGGGCATCATTGGATGAAAGCCTATATCAGATCAGGGAGGTTCTAGTATCAGAGGAGAGAAGGAAGCTTATCTGAGAGATGTTAGTAAAGAGAGACTGACAGGACTTGGCAACATATTAGATATAAGAGATGAGACAGATGAAGGAGTCAAGGATCACTCCTAAGTTTAAGCCTCACAAGACTGGGAGGGTGATGGTGCACTTACTAGCTGATATTAATGTTAGAATTTTTGTAAATCACTTTGCAGACCTTAAGATAATTTTTAAATTCTAGTCATGTGTTGGTTTCATTGTTGCTGCTCTTGTCTTTGTTGCTGTTGTTGTGTTGTTTCAATTGTGTCTGATTCTTTGTGAACACCCACACATTTGGGGTTTTCTTGAAAAGATACTGAAGTGGTTTGGTATTTCCTTCTCCGGATGAGGAAACTGAGACAAACAGAGTTAAGTGACTTGCCCAGAGTCACACAGTTAGTGTCAGGGCTTTCTGATCCTAGGATTGGCACTCTAGCTATTGTATCACCTTAGCTACCCTTGTATCACTATTTTCACTTCAAAACTCAGTTTATTTACCAGTCTACATTAGGGATAGGGAACCTTTTTACTGCCAAGGACCAAAACTTAAAAATTAGCCTGCTATATTTGGTAAAACATATAATTAATTCACCCCTTAAAAACCTCTTAGATATACTGAATTTTGAGTTCTACCTATGATTGCCTTGGCAGTATCAGACTACATGATTTTGAGGGTCTTATATGGTCCTCAGGCTGTAGTTTCCCCACCCTGCTCCACATGAAGAATTTTTTGATCCTTCAGCAGCTAATTTATTTATCCAATCCAAATAATTTGTATTTATTGTGTCTAAATTTTACATATTCTCACATATACCCTAGTCTCCATTGATAGAATAAAAGAAACAAATCCATCTTTAGACTCATGTTCCAGACAATTTCCATTTTGCCAGGATGTCACAGATATAGCCCTAACACTGCTCTTTATGCCCAAGAGCCACAGACCATCCTCAGACTTTGGGACAAATGGAGGTAGAGGTTATGAAAGAAATTTCTTTTATTTTATACTTGTAACTGCATTTGAGTTCAGAATTCAACTATTTTTAATTCTAGGCAACTAAGTGGCTTAGTGGGTAGCATTTGAGGTTTGGAGTAAGAATTATCTGGGTCCAAATGCTGCCATAAACACTCACTAATTGTGGAGCCCCAGGAAATTCACTTCATTGCTCTGTGCCTTAGTTTACTCTCCAAAAAAGGAGGAGAACAATAGAGCTTGCAAAGGTTGTTGTAAAACTAGGGCAGCTAGGTGTCACCGTGGATAGAGCACTGGTTTTGGATTCAGGACAGGAGTTCAAATGCGGCCTCAGACACATGACTCTTACTGTGCAACCTTGGGGAAATCACCTAATTCCGATTGTTTTGCATCCAGGACCATCACCAATCATTTTTGATTCATATCTAGTTACTGGACCCAGATGGCTCTAGAGGAGAAAGTGAGATTGGTGACTTAATACAATCCCTCCTCATTCAAATCGAATTCACATGTTTGTCATGGCATCCCCTTCCTGATGTCATAGTCTTCTTTGAAAATGAAGGACAAAAAACAAACATTATGTGTTTGTTTAATGTGTCACATTATGCTGTGAGGATCAAAGGAGATAATATATGTTAAGTACTTTGTAAATCTTAAAGTGGTGTATTGATAATAGGTGATTATTATTATTATTATTATTATTATTAATTTATCACAACCATCATCATTACTACAACCCATGATAAAAGTCTGTATCAAGTGCCTAATTATTAGTTGTATGATAATAGACAGAATTTACTCAAAATGGGTACAGGTTCATGTTCGCTAATTCCCCTGAAGAAAGAGAAGAACCCAGACATGGAGGGAAGAGAATGAAAATGAGGAAAGGAAAAAAGAAAGGAATTAGTGTTTTCTAAGAGTATTAGCTGGGGCAGTTAGGTGAGACAATGGATAGAGCATTGAACCTGGAAACCTAAGTTCAAATCTAATCTTAGACATTTCCTAGCTGTGTGACTGACTCTAGCAAGTTTGCTTGTTTCCCTCATTTTCCCTGAGGAAAAATGGACTGGATAGTTGTAAAATGAGTCCGAAAAGGAAATGACAAACCACTTATAGCATCTTTGCCAAGAAAATTTCAAATAGGGTCATGAAGAGTCAGATATGTTTGAAATTATTGAACAAAGAACAACCACAATGGGTACTTGTACCAGGAGAGATAGAATATTTTTGTCAGAGGAAACTTCTTGTGTGGAAAGTCCCTCCACCAACACAGATGGATAAATAAAATATCTTTCACTTAAAATCTTAGTTTCCCATGTCACTGAGAGCCAAATGACTTGCCAAGCAGCAAATGTTCAATAAATACTTGTCAAGTTGAAATTATTGGGTTTCCAGTTTACAAGAACTAGGAATATGCATAGGGCCAAAATCTGTGATTTTAATCCTTCCTAATCCATATCTAACCATGGACCCTGGTCTTTCTCTCTAGAGGAGAAAATGAGGCTGGTGACTTTGCACAGCCCTCTCTCACTTAAATCCAATTCACTTGCATGTCATAGCATTCCTTCCCTCATGTCACAGTCCTCTTCCAGGATGAAGGGCAAATAATAGCAGTAGCAACAGCACATGCTGTATGATTTATTTAGAAATATTGTCCAGCAATATTATAGACAAACTAGGAGATCAAGGAATAGTTTCCCTGTCAGAACTATGGAAAGGGAAGCAATTTATGACCAAGGAAGAGTTGGAGAACATCATTAAAAACAAATTCTATAACTTTGATTACATTAAATTAAACAGCTTTTGCACAAACAAAACAACTGTAATCAAGGTCAAAAGAAATGTAATAAATTGGGAAACTATTTTCGACTAGTATTTCTGATAAAGGACTCATTTCTAAAATTTATAGAGAACTGAGTTGAATTTATTTTAAAAAAGCCATTTCCCAATTGACAAATGGTCAAAGGAGATACAAAGGCAATTTACAAATGAGGAAATCAAAACTATCCATATAGTCATATGAAAAACTGCTCTAAATCATCAATGATTAGAGCAATGCAAATTAAAGCAGCTCTGACGTACCATCTCACACTTATCAGATTGACCAATATGACCAGAAAGGACAATGTAATGTTGGAAGGGATGTGGGAAATCTGGGACACTAATACATTGTTGGTGGAGCTGTGAACTCATCCAACTTTTCTGGAGAGCAATCTGGAATTATCCCCAAAAGGCAATAAAAATGTGCATATCCTTTGATCCATCAATACTACCACTGGGTCTATACCCTGAAGAGATCATACAAAAGGATAAAAACATCACTTGTACAAAAATATTCATAGCATATACATTAGTAGTAGCAAAGAATTGGAAATCAAGGGAATGTCCATCAACTGAGGAATGGATGAACAAATTGTGGTATATGTGTGTTATTGATCACTATTGTTCTATTAGAAACCAAGAAGGATGGGAATTCAGAGAAGCCTGGAAAGACTTACATAAACTGATGATGAGCAAGATGATCAGAACCAAAAGAATATTGTACACTCTAACAGCAACTTGGGGGTGATGATCAATCTTATTAGACTTGCTCATTCCATCAATGCAATAATCAGGGCCAATTTTAGAGCACCTGCAATGGAGAATACCATCTGTACCCATAGAAAGAACTGTGGAATTTAAACAAAGACCAAAGTAATTTTTTAAAATAAAAGTGTCTTATGTACTACATAATTTTGCTATTTCTAATATTTTATTTTCTCCCCAAAGATATAATTTCTCTCCCAACATATTGAATTTTGATCAATGGATAGCATGGAAACAATGTAAAGATTACCAGATTACCTTCTGTGGGGGGATGGGGGAGGGAAGGGAGGGGGGAGGAAAGATTGTAATATTCAAAACCTTACAGAAAATGATGGGTAGAAACTGCTATTCTATATAATTGGAAAACAAATAAAATATCAATTTACGAAAAAGAAATAGTGTCCAGGAAACTTAGAAATTAAAGGACTTACCCAGGGTCACATAATCAGGATGTGTTGGATGTGGAACTCAAATCCCATCTATCTACTTGATTCTGTGACTGGCTGTCTATCCAATGCAATATGCTACCTCTCAGCATGAGGACTGTGACTAAGAAAGCTCAAGATAGGTTTTCTCATTCGTATAGAAAGGGATTAGGAAAAGTCTAAAGTGAGAAAAAGGGTAGAATAAAAAACATAATAGTAAAATTGATTTGCTTGTTTACATGTCTTCCACGTATCCCACTTATCAAGTATCATTCCACATAGTAGTGATAGATTTTTTCATTCTCCTTTAAGGATAAAGCACGAAATGTTTCTTCTCTGACTTTTCTGTATCCACTAGTACCTATCACTAATATTCTGTACACAGAGGATGCTTAATAAGTGCTTCTTCTTGAGATAAATTCAATGGAATTGAGTCTGAAGAAATTACAAACAACAGACTGGACTTTAATCACTGGAAAGAGAGATCTAGAACCAAGGGCCTTCTAAATAAGATTCATCCCCTAAGCTGGATAGAACCAGATTCTAACTACTTTATGAAGCTGTAATTGCCAGCTTGTATGTAATTTGTGCCCTTCTAACTCACACCTATAGTAAAAATGTTTTAGTAGCATTCTAGATGATGTGCGTGTAAGCTAGGCAGACAAATGGAAGGTTATGTATTGGACCCTGGAAGCAAAAAAAAGTGAATCCCAAGTCTTTAATGGCTACACCAATGAGAGAAGGTGGGAAGATCCTAATGGTTGTTATGGGTCTTGAGAGCTCAGGGCCTTGGACTCTAGTTTTCCTGGAGTTGTGGAAACTAGGCAAATCAAGTTAGTGTGCTAATTTATCTCCCAGCTCATCTACTCCTTTCACTCAATTTTTTATGGAGCCTTGAATTGCCATCGTTTTCAGGCCTTCAGCTGCTTTGAACAATGTTCAATGTCTCTGACTGTTCTCTTTAGCCTTTACCTAAGCCTTTTTGGAACCAAGAACAGTTTAAGCCTTTACTAAATTTATTTTATAATTCATTGGGTTTCAGGTCAGCTCCTTATAATGCTAAGATTCTTACCCTTAATGCTTGAGTTAGACTCTTATAAAGCTGTCAAAGATTCCTAATACTGTCTGGCTCTCTTTGCTTCTACTCAGTTAACTAGGTTGCTCAGTAGATAGTGCTCTGGATCTGGAGTCAAGAAGACCTGAGTTCAAATTTGACCTAGACATTTAGTAGCTGTGTGATCCTGGAACAGTCACTTACTTCTCAGGGTGGTTGTGAGTAACAAATGAGATAATATGTGTAGAGTGACCAGCATGGTGCCTGCTACATAAAAGTGATTTAGAAGATGCTTATTCCTTTCCCTTGCCTGAGAAGATAGATTGATCAGTGGTCTTTCTTGAAGAGTGTAAGCCTCCTTGAGGATAGGATCGTCTCATTTCTGTCTTTGTATTTCCGGAGCCTACTTGATGCTTGCTCACTGACTGCTCTGCTGACTGGAACATAGCCTAAGCTTCAGTTCTGGGTCACTAATAATTGCTTCTTGATTCTGTTTCCACATTGTCTTCAGCCCTCTCACCTTAAGTAAAGGAGTTTCCCTTAACATTTAAGGGGACAATATAAGAAGATACCACTATCATTTGAACAGCTCTATTAATAAGCGATAGTGCATCATTAATTTTATCAAGTAGCAACAGATCATTACGAATCAAACAGCTATTCCTTCTTAGCCTTGTCACAGTCTTGCCCTTGAAGGTGTGCTAAGGAAAGCCTAGGTGAGAAGGCTTTATCAGAAAATCTATTTGGTAATTCAGTGAGATCAGTCAAAGAAAAATAGAACCTGAGAAGTGTAGGATAATTCATACTTGAGCAGTGATTTGCTCTTCATTGTGCCCAACAAGTGGTCATTTAGCCTTTGCTTAAAGACCTTCAGTGCAGGAGAAAACAATCTAAAGGCAGGTCATTACACTTTGAGAGGACTCTAAGGGTTATGAACCCTCCCCAATGAATTTCCATCTTGAATTTCTAAATTTCCATCTTGTATGTTTGCATACATTGCTCCAAGATGCACACAAGGTGTGTGTGTGGCAGCAGAGACAGGTGGTTCACTGATTATAAGCATAGCAATAGTTTCTATTATTCCCCATTACTATCTTGAGTACCACCGGCCATCTAGTTACCCATATCGAGAACTACAGTGTCATCCTTGACTTCTCATTCCCATTCACTCCACATATTTAGTCAGCTCCCAGATCTTGTTTTTATCTCCTCAATATCTACTATGCTTCCTTCTTGCCACTTCCACAGCCAGTACCCTAGCCATGGTCCACACTATCCTTTAGACCATGGTCTGCCTGCATCTCACACCCACAGACATACCCACACAGAACATAAACACGCATATACCCATTGCCTATTACCTCTAGGATAAACTCCAAATTTCTCTGTCTTTTAAAAAGTGCTTCTCTGCCTGATCCTTTCTTATCTCCTCAAGTTTAGATATTGCTTCATTTTATGTGTCATCTTGTCTCTGTTCCTCTGCAATGGATGCCTGGATCCATGCCTATTTTACAATCCCTTTCCATCTCTGCCTCTTGGAATCTCTAGTTTCTTTTACGACTCAGGACATACAGGGCCTTTGACAGGTAAACCTTTACCAGCCTCCTTAGTTGCTTGTGCTTTGCCCTCTAAAGGTATCTTTTACCTACTTTGTATGCATGCTGCACACACACACACACACACACACACACACACACACAAACACACACACACACATATATATATATGATTGCTGTCTCATCCATTAGAATATATACTCTTTGGGGACAAGAAACAAATCATATTTCTCTTTGTATTCCTATTGTTTAGCAAGATGCTTGGCACCTAGGAAGTACTATGCAAACATACATATACATGCACATGTAATAAACATGCATATAACATTTGTATATATGTATACATCATAATTTATGTGTTGTGTTTATATATTCATTGTATATAATACTTGATACATTCTTCTTTTTCCTTCCTTTCTTTCCTTTCTTTTTCTTCTTCCCTCCTTTCTTGCTTTCTTCCTGCTTCCTTTTTATACTTGCCCCCAACAATATCAAGCCTTCTCCTATAACAAAGACAAGAAAATAAACAGGTTTGCAAATCAATTAACAGATTGAGGGAGTCTGAAAGTGTATTCCATACCCACAGTCCCCCAACTTTTGCAGTGAAGGGACAAGAGCATATTTCATTTTCTCAACTTTTCCTTGGGTCCACATTTGATTATTATAATTTTACTTGTGTTCAGTTTTGTTTTATTGTTTTATTGTTTCTGTTTATATTGTTATAGCCATCATGTATATTGTTTTCCTGGTTCTGTTTGCTTCATTCTGCATCGGTAACCCTCCTTGTTTCTCTGAATTCTTCTTACTTCTTGTCTCTTAAGGCACAGCATCATTACACTGCATTTACATATCACAGTTTGTTTAGCCAATTCTTAATTGTTGAGGGCTTTCTTTTTTCCAATACTTTATTTGCACGAAAAATGTTATAATGATTATTTTGTTATTTATGGGCACTTTCATTATGTCTTTCATGTCCTTGGGGAATCTTCCTAGCAATTGGGTCAAAGGATGCAGATGCTTCCATCACCTGTTTATTCTAATTGCCAATGACTTTTCAAAATGATTGAACCAATTCACAACTTCAGCAACAGTGTGTTAGTGTGCTTGACTTCCCAGAGTCCTTCCAGCCTTAATTATTTCCATTTTTATCATCTTTGCCAATCTGCTAAAACAATCTCACAGTTGCTTTAATTTGCATTTCTCTTATAATAGGATCATCAATTTAGAGCTAAAGGGGATCTGAGAGGACAAAGAATCCAACCCCTTTTTTTATAGATGAGGAAATGAGACCCAGAGAACATGTGATTTTCCTGGGCTTGCCCAATTGTAGGATTGGAATCAAACCCAGGTCTACCTGACTACAAGATTATTCATTATATCTTCAGGTATTTGGAAGGATTTTTCAACTGATTATTCCAAGTTTCCAATTCTTTAGAGGGCTTTTAATTTATATCCTTTGTTTATTCATGTTCCAAAGCGCTGGAATTAATTTCCCATTCTCCTCTTCCTTCCCAGAAGAGCCAGCAGAGAGTTGGTACAGGTGCCAGTGGACTATACAGGGGGCCCAACCCTTTCTGACCTTCTCCTCAGGGCAGAGACTGGCAACTAGAACTATACTGTTTGATTTTGCTTTGCTTTGCTAGCAGAATCCAAGAGCTGTGAGAGGCCCAGCCAGGCTTCTCACAGACAGAGTTAGGAGTACAAGTAAATTCAGTGTGAAATAACCCTGACAGCTATAAAGGTTGTGTTTTATTCATTAAAAGAAAGTCTGACAGCTAAGCTAAATGAAACAATGGGACCAGGATCTCTTAAGCAACTCTTAAGGAAGAGAAAAAAAAAGAGAGGGAGGGGTAATGGAGGAAAAGAAAAGGGATGGGAAAGATAGAAAGGGAAGAAGAGGAAACAGACTGAGGTGGGGAGCATGAGAGAGACAAAGAGACAGAGAAGAGAGTGGGAGGAGAGAGAGAGAGAGAGAGAGAGAGAGAGAGAGAGAGAGAGAGAGAGAGAGAGAGAGAGAGAGAGAGTAGTGTGTGTGTGTGTGTGTGTGTGTGTGTGAGAGAGAGAGAGAGAGAGAGAGAGAGAGAGAGAGAGAGAGAGAGAGAGAGAGAGAGAGAGAGAGAGAGAAAGAGACAGACAGAGACAGAGACAGAGAACAAGCAAGCACACTTTTAGAAGAAGCAGAGGCAGAAGATGGTTCAGTAGATAGAATCTGAATTCCACATTGGTTTCAGATATGAACTTAGCTTTGTGACCCTGGACAAGTCACTTAACTGATGTTTGCTTCAGGTTCCTCATCTGTAAAATAAGGGAAAAAATCTCCAAAGATTACTGTGAGGATCAAATCACATAATAAATATAAATAAATGTAAAAATAAATGCTAGTATTATTAGCAATTAAATATTGACTAATGAAACTGTATTTTACATATACTTTCCCCATTTACTATGACTTCCTGTGTCTGCACTACAGTTTAAAAAATGTATATCTCTAAATATACATATTTTGTGACTATGCATATATATGCCTATCTATATATATACATGTATGATATACACATATCCGCATAGATAGACATACATACATAGTTACATGATTTCATCAAATGTTTATATAATATAGTATCAATTCAGAAAAAAAGTTTTGATTTAATGGTTCTCAAACTGACTACTCCCACTTACCTTCACCCTAAAATTTGTGGGTCTGTTGTTACAGAAAGAGAGCTTTCCTTGATATCATTGTACCTGAATTCCAGTTCCAGCTCTGTTGCTTACCACATATGACTTTAAGAAAATCATCCTTGGGGCAGCTAGGTGGTGCAGTGAATAGAGAGCACTGGCCCTGGACTCAGGAGGACCTGAGTTCAAATCTGACCTCAGACACTTAATAATTACCTAGCTGTGTGACCTTGGACAAGTCACTTAACCCCATTGCCTTGCAAAAACCTAAAAAAAAGTCATCCTCTCTGACCTTTCTGGTCTCAGGTTCTCCATTTGCAAAATAGGAGGATTAGATTAGATAATTTTTAAGGTTCTTTCTGGTTCTAGATTTGAGATCACAAATGACTTTGTTGTTCTCTTTTTTCTGCAGGCTTGGAAAAATGATCAACCAATTGATCCAGGGACTTCTTTACTAATCAGACCCTCCCCTCCCCCAGGCCCCCATTAAGGGTTATAACCTTTAACGCTTAGCTATTTTTAAGTAGTATTGCACTAAACATGGAAAGAAGCTTTGATTTATAGTATTCACAGCTTAGAACTCTAGTTTTCTTATCTCAGGATCCTATAGATATCAGGCCAAAAACATCAGGCTCTGAGAGGTCCTCATAATATGGGTAAGGAATTGAGAGCAAAACTCATTCTATGCAGCTTAAGGAATCCCATGTTTTAAATGGCCTTGACATGAATGCAACCTGCACAAATCCCAAATGAATTCTATGACTGAACCATGAACTACAGTGGCCAAAATATTCCCTCAGTGTTTTTCTGCTACTTGTTTTCTATTTTTTTTAAAAAAATAGTTGTATGGATAGTCTTTGGTTATAAATCATAATCGTTTCCAAATATAACCATCTCCTTATTGGCTGCCTCATAAAACCTTTAGCAAACATTAAAACAAAAAAAATCAGCAAATTAGCTGACATAGTGACCTCATTTAAAAGCATATATAATAATGCATATATAATGCATTCTCATGTTGCCTCATCTTTCCAGTGAAAGATGGAAGATATTTTCTCATATTTTTTCTGGTTCCAGGCTCATTTATGACTATCTATATATTCCCCAGCACTGTTAGTGTAGCTATTATCTATGGCGACTATGATTCAAGGTCCTCCAGCAGGACCCTAGGCTTACATGGATGTGGTCTGATCCTTGCATCATCTTTTTTCTTAGCCTCATTGCTTCCACCTGGGAAATCTCATTTATTCTTAGGCTGGCTAGTGAATTTGACTGGTGAAGGATAACAGATTGATGAACCAAGTACTCAACTGGTATCTTTCAAGATGTCAGGAGAAATTGAGGGAGGATTCAGTTTTTGATATTGTGTAGACCCCCTTTGGTGAGTTTATGGGAGGACATGGACAGAAACAACCCAAGATGGGAAGGCATGGATAAGCTGTTATCTGACCATTGAAAGAAAGGATCCAAATGGATGAGATCACACATCCATTGGAATATCTGAATTTGTTATCATCACTTATGTCTGGGTTTCTCCAAATGTGGATAAAAGGTATCTCTTGCTCCCATGTAAGCCCAAGGTACAATATGGGTATTAGATATAGAAGAATTTTTATTTTACATGCAATAAATGCAGAAAATACAGAGGACTCACAAGAAACTATAACTAGATACATACACATATAGATATGGATAACACTCAAATAGTGTGCTGACTGTTCTCACAAGGTAAATGAACTTGGACTTGCCAAAGGGGCAATGTACTGACATTCTGGTGAATTCTTTTCCCCAAAGTCACATAGCCCTTCCAAAACACTAGTATCCATCCATTGGTTTGGATTGTCCCTCACCCCAAAGTAAACATCCTTTAGGTAATACCAAATAATCTCATTTCCATCAAGCTTGTCCCATTTAAGTACCCTGATGGCACTGCTCTTCAAGTAAATGATCCATTCAGATACACTGCATCAAAGAATCTCCTCTTCTTTCCACAAGATCTGGTATCTAACCTCTCAAATTCAAGAGCTCTTGAATCTGGAGTTCCCCACAAGGCTTTTCCCAAAAGTGAAATGCTCCTCTCTGGATGTGCTGTCATGAACATAACTGCTTCACAAAGAAATAATAATGATGATGATGATGATGATAAATAATTATCATTTATGTAAAGCTTTATGATTTGCAACATATTTTATAAAATTTATATGATTTGATCCTTACTACTTCCCTGGGAGGTATTGTTTATTATTATTATTATTACCATCCCATTTTACTGATGAGGAAACTGAGGCAAACAGAGGTTTGTGACTTGCTCAGGGTCATGCAGCAAATGTCTGAGGCTAGATTTGAACTCAGATCTTCCTGAATTCATGTCCAGTGTACTAACCACTGATTCTGTCAATCACTCATTGCTGTTACCAGCTCTTGAACTTCATTCTCACATCTCTGGTCTCTGACTTGTGCTTAGAATGGAAAAGAGAAAGGCAGATGGAGACAATAGACTTGAGGTTCAGGAACTCATTTGCCAGGTCAAAGGGGAACTGAGTACATGATGCTCATTCTATGCTTTTGTCAGGATTTGCCAGATTGGTTCCTAGAGGGAGTAAGTGTTCATGGACATAGATTTCCTCTCAGGCTGACTGAAAGCACATGTTCTTCTCTGCTGTGTGATTCTGGCATGGATCATCCATCAATTGCTTTTGGGGGAGAAGCTGTTCATGTTCCTAAGCCACTTCTCTCTCTCGCCCACCCCCATGCATGCAGACATGCTCAGGTAGGTTCACAATGAATGGTCTGGCATCTCAAAGTCTGATAATGAAAAATATCCTAGTTCCACACAGAGGGGCACCATCTTTGAGAGAGGCTGCCTGCTAAATCTCAGCAAAGAACCAATAGACTTGTTTGCAGTCCATGAGGAGGTGTCTCCACACAAAGCCAAGTTGGGGGCCAACAGCTGCGTGGCTAAGTACTAGAGTCACAAATAAAAGCCAAATGCAAGTCCCTGCTCTTGGTGAGCTTATTATTATTTTAATAGCAGACAAGGTTTGTCTTTTTGTTTTTGAGGAAGACTGTGACATCAGGGACGTGATGCCATGACATGCCAGTGAACTGGATTTGAGTGGGGGGGGGGCTGTGCTAAGTCACCCAGCCCCACTTTCTCCTACAAAGCCATCTGGATCCAGTGGCCAGATGTGAATCAGGAAAACTGTCCATGGTCCCAGATGTGAGGCAATCAGGGTTAAGTGAATTCCCCAAGATCACACAGCTATTAAGTGTCGAGTGTTTGAGGTCACATTTGAACTCGGGGCCCTCCTGACTCCAAGGATGGTGTCCTACCCACTTCATCACTAGTGGAAAAGACAGTGAGAGATGGGGTGGGGTAGGGGGAAATTTGGAGAGATCATGGTGACAACCTGGACTCCAAAGAATCAGAAAAACAGCTGGTAGAAGAACAAATACTTGGCCTGGACCAATTCTGCAAATGAAGGCAGGGGAACAAAAGGTCCATCCTCAAGGCAGAATTGACCCAACACCTGGAGCCTTGCTGGACCCCCTTCTATTAGTGAATTCCTTTTTCAGCAATGGACATAGGCAGATGTAACTGGAGACAAAGTTAATTGCTAAATTTTCATTGTGAGCATTAAATTATTATTTTGCTAATTATCTCGATTTAGAAAAGTTATAGAAGAAAAATACTAAAATCTCAAATTAAATGTGTGTGTGAATATATAGATGTTCATATATCTATATATTCATACACACACACGATATATACATATATATTCACATATATATGTATTCAACATAAAGAAGCAGCATCTTCAGGAGGGCTGTCTACCAAATCCCAGCAAAACACAAAATATTCAGAACCAGCTATCAAACATTTAACAATATATCCCTGGGCCAAGACCAGCTATTCTTCATTCCCCCTCTGGATGTGCTTCTATTTTTCTTGATTTTGATCTCATGCCCCTCTGTGGGTGCCTTCTCTTTCCCCTTAAAAATACAAAACAAACAAACAAAATTATTTTGCATTAGAATATTTTACTCCTAGGGCAGCTAGATGGCACAGTGGATAGAATACTGGCCCTGGAGTCAGGAGGGCCCAAGTTCAAATCTGTCCTCAGACACTTACCTACTCACCTAGCTCTGTGACCTTGGGCAAGTCACTTAACCCCATTGCCTTCCAAAAAAAATAAAAAGAAAAGAATATAAGCCTATGTGGGGTTGGCGTTTTTTTTTTTTTTTTTTTTTGCCTTTATTTCTCTGTAGCAAAGGATGGTCTTAACACATAATAAACTGTTAATGAATGCTTTGAATAGAGAGTTAACCTTAGTCAGAGTAACCTAGGTTCAAGTCTCATTTTTGGCAGTCTGACCATGAGACCCTGGGCAAATGAGTTAACTTCTCAGTGGATCAGATAATGCTCTTAAGACTGTAAATTGACGATCTGCCTTGCTGCTCCTAATCCAGAGCACCCTAAGTCAAAGAAATCACATGTTCAGCCCCACTCCCCTCCTCATGGACAAGACACTGTCCTAGGCAGCAGTCTCTGGCCTCAAGGAGTTTGCATTTTCTATCATTAAGACATCCTTCTCTCAGTACTCTATTTTAAAATGTTTTTGTTGACTAATAACCAGAAATCTATAATCAAATTCTGTGTGAGCATATGCTTTGCTACTAAATTGTGAATGGCAAGAAGGATTATGATGTTGCCCTCTCCTGAGGCCAGGAATTAAGGGAAAGGGGTTAGCAGAGAGGAACAAATGCTAAGATTGCTATGTTTTCCAGAGATCACAAAACAACTAGACCATCCGGGGAACCTAGGAAAGAAATGGCTTAGACTGATTTGCAAGACATTTCCAGTCCTAGGAACCAACATGTGATAGTGCTGGCCTGACAAGATCAGTCAGAGATGGAAAAGAGAAGAACGCACGATCTCAATCATTGTCCCCAATGTCACAGTCCTGGCTCCTTCTCTGTCTTCCATCAGTTCACTGCAGACAGCCCAGGCTGGCTCTTCTAGCCACGTGGGAGTGCTGAGGACAATATCGAAAATCCAATCTGATCCACTCAAACTGGGCTATTACATTGCGGCTGTGATAGGATCAAGCTCTCTAGAGTACCCAGCAAAATTAAATTTGAAAGAAAATGAGATTTCTTTTTGTTTTCTGTAGAGTTCCATAGATATACATTCTCAAATATCTTGACCTTGATAGCAGCCTGAAGCCACAGCAAGCCCTGAGTGGGGTCTAATACACAAACTAAATGACTTGGTCATTCTGGTTGATTTTCCTCTCTAGCAACTATAGATTAGAAACCATCCTCAGTTTCCTCTTCAGTCTTCCTAGCCCTCCTGAGGGCTTCCCAATGTCCCCATGTCAGCAGCCTCTCCCCCAGTGATAAGTCCTTCCCTGGAGCTACTTCATGAGTCATTTTACTGCAATCTCTTGCTCAAAACCCAGAATTTGAATAGTAATAATCTGATCAGTTAATTTGGATTCAGATAACAATAGTTAGTAATTTGATTCACTTGTTATGTCACATTTATATTGTTAAATATTGCCATATCCCGAAGGGATAGTTGCCTGGAAGATTTCAGTCCATCAATGAATAAGCATTTATTAATCACCATTATGTGCTAAGTATTGAATATAAAAAGCCAAAAAAATAGAACTGTCCTCAAGGATCTTATATTCTACCTTGGGAGACATCACACACCCATACATACATAAATACATACATACATATATATATTTATATAAACATATAAAAATAAACATAAAGCAAAGGGAAGGGAAAGTGCAAAATATCTGGAGGCAACAGGAATGACTTCTCACAGGAGTTAGTGTTTGAGCTACATTTTGAAGGAAATTAGATTTTAAGAGACAGAGACAAGGAAGGAGTTTTTTTTTTCCGAGGCAAGGGAGATAGTCAACACAATCTTGCAGATGGGGACAGAACATGTTATTTTTAAAAATATTTTCCCAATTGCATGTAAAAAGAATTTTAAAATTGATTTGAAAAAAATTGAGTTTCAAATTCTATGCCTCCCTATCCTTGACCTTCATTGAGAAGGAAAGCAACTCATTATAGGTTATACATATACAGTCACGCGAAATATATTTCTATATTAGTCATTTTGGAAAACAAAACAGAGAAAAAAACCAGACATAAATGAAGAAAGTAAAAATAATATATTTTGATCTGAATTCAGACTCCAGCAGTTCTTTCTCTGGAGGTGGATGGTATCTTTCTTCATAAGTTCTTTGAAATTGTCTTGAATCTTTGAATTACTGAGAATATATAAATCACTCATAGATGATTATCAGATAATGTTGGTATTATTGTGTATAATGTTCTCCTGGTTCTGCTCACTGGACTGCATCAGTTCATGAAAATCTTTCCAGGATTTTCTGAAAGCATCCTGCTCATTTCTTATAGCATAGCAGTATTTCATCATAATTATGTATCACAACTTGTTCAACCATTCCACAACTAATAGGCATCCCCTCAATTTCCAATTCTTTGCCATCACAGAACAACTATTAGGAAAATTTTTGTACATAGAGGTCTTTTTCCTTTTTTAAATCTTTTTAAACTCTAGGCATAGAGACCTAGTAGAGGTATTGTTGGGTCAAAGGTTATAAACAGTTTTATAGCTCTTTGGACATAGTTCCTAATTGCTCTCAAGAATGGTTGGAACAGTTCACAACTACACTAATGATGCATTAATGTTCCAATTTTCCCACACACACACCAACATTTGTCATTTTCTTTTCTGTCATTTTAATCAATCTGATAATATAGATGGTATCCCAGAGTTTCTTTAATTTTCATTTCTCTGATCAGTAGTGATTTAGAGAATTTTTTCAAATGACTAGATAGCTTTGAATCCTTCATCTGAAAACTACCTATTCATATCCTTGATTATTTATCAACTGAGGAATAACTTGTATTCTTATATATGGTTCTGTTCTCTATATAGCTGAGAAATGAGGCCTTACTTGCTGTAAACTTTTCACTCAGTTTTCAGAGTTTCTTATTTAAGAAACAGCAAGAAGATTAATTTTGACTATATGGAATAAAGCGTGATGAGGTAGTAATATATATATGGCTGGAAAAGTAGGTTAGAGTCAGATTGTGTAGGATTATAAATGCCCACCAGAAGAGTTTGTGTTTAACCCTAGAGGTAATAGGAAGTCATTGGAATTTAATGCAGGAAAATGATATGGTCATATCACTTTGATAGCCATATCATAGATGGATTGGTGTACAAGTGGTATCATCTACATTCTATAGAGGAGTAAACAAAACTTTAGAGAAGTTGAGGGACTTCTTCGTGTTTAGACAGGCAATAAGTATTAGCGATGAAATTCAATGCCAGTTTCCCTGAGTCTAATCCCAGTATTCTTTCTTTCTTTTGCAAGGCAAACAGGGTTAAGTGGCTTGTCCAAGGCCACACAGCTAGGTAATTATTAAGTGTCTGAGACTGGATTTGAACCCAGGTACTTATCCACTACGCCACCTAGCTGCCCCATGCCAATATTCTTTCTATGAAACTACAACACCAACCCATTAATCCACTAATATTTCTTCAGCATCTACAACCTCAAGATACGTTGCTGAGCACTGAAAATACGACAGGAAAAGTGAAATAGTTCCTCATGTTAAGGAACTTGGATTGAATTATCTACATTAGCATTGGGAAGCAAAAGGAGGCCATTAAAAATAATTTGGCAACTTTTTTTCCTATCCAGTCTTCCTAGGATTCCTCTAATTATGACAGCCAGAGCTAGAAAGTCTTCCCAAAGCTCCATCTAGATGAATGAGTTAGAAGAGCCACAAGTAACCTGCAGGCAGGGCTAGTTTACCCTGTAGGCAGGTAGACTACAGCTTATGCTGTATAATTTGAGAAAGCTTAGATAGTTCCTAAAACCTGAAACAGATTGGTTCTTGTCTGCTAATAGGATACTTTTTCTTATAAAAAAGGAAATACTACTTACAAGATTAATGCATTAAACTGTCTATCATTCATTCCAGTACTTACCTTCAAATAAGTGCTTTGCCTCTCTGGGACTCTGTTTCCTCATCTGCAAAATGAGGGAGTTGGACTAGAATGTGATCCCTTAGACTCCTTCCGGCTTAAAATGTCTATCATTTTGTTATTCTTAATATTGTTCTCCCCCAGAGCAGGAGAGGTACAGCTTGGATTTAAGTGCAGAGGAAGATTGAGCAATTATGGTAACTGTGGCAGTGGGGCTATTTAGGGGGCATTGAGCACCCAAGGAGGCCAGGGAAGCAAAGGCAGCAGAATGGGAAAGAAGAGGTTGAGGGGGAAAAAACAAACAGGAAAACTCTGCAGAAATAGGGCAGAAGGAGAGCCACTACTCAGAGGAACTACAGCTTTCCATTCTAAATTATTTTAATAAGAATTGGGAGGAGTACGCCTCATCCAGTTTGTTCATCTAAGTTTCTGTAAAGTTGATATCACTTTTGAATGGGACAACTGGTTTTGTTGAATAGCAGGGGACAAGTGAATACAAGCAGGGAGGAAAGAATCACAGAGAGAAATACAGAGGTGACCTGGGGAAGTAGGGAAAGAGCCCCGACTCAGCATGAACTTGGACAAGTCTCTTCTTTCTGAATATCAGTATCCTCATTCATAAGATGACAGGGCTGGACTAGATGACTTCTAAATTTCCTTCCAACTTTAATGAATTCTGAATCTAAGAGCTGAGGCCGTATGCAAGTCACTCGCAAAGATCTGCCCTGTTTTACTTGGAGGATAGGTACCATTCTTAGAACCAATGCCCTTCACTCAACATAAACTAAGATAAATCACTTCTTTCTGAATATCAATGCCCTCATTCATAAGATGATGGGGTTGTTCTAGATGATTTCTAAATTTCCTTCCAGCTTTAATGAATTCTGAATCCAAGAGCTGAGAGTACATTCAAGTCATTCACAGATTTTCCTAGGTTACGTATAGGGCATGGATACCATTCTTGGAACCAATGCCCTCATCAACCGCAGGGGAAGTTGCCTTGCCATTATTAACTTAGTTGAGCATTGAAACCAAAAAGGTACAGGTGCAAACTAATCAACAGCCAGATAGAAAATCAAAGAGGGATGTTTAATTGCTTTGAATTAAATTTGTATATCCAGTCCAGCACCTCCCCAACAAGCATAGTGACTGAGACTGGAGTTCAATGAAGAACACCTTCCTCAGGGTTTGCTAACATATCACACCCTAGAACTAGGATTTACTACCCCTAAGGGTTACACTTAGATTTCTCTAACTACCCAATCTGAAATTCTACCCCTGGGATTCTGCTATCTGGGATCTACCCATCCTGCAAATAGAGCTCAGAAACTCCTTTGACCTGTAAACATTCCTTTGAGATAGAGTCATGATCCTGCTCCACAAAAATCCCATAAGTTCAAGAAGGGGAATCAATTGCAAATCTTGCAGAAAGGAGAGAATGGTTGTCTCCTTGACTTCCCAGTCTTAAGATTACTGCATTTTTATGACAGAAAACCAAAGCAACTGAACTCCTACCAGTGTGCATCCAAGTATGCTCAGGAAATTACAAAGGATACAAGGGGAAGAGAGGGGAAAAAACCTAAAAGGTGCCTGTTGGATTTGTGCTTTATGCATTTAGATTCATTTTTTATTATAGTGATACAATGAATGAGATATCCCTTTAAATCACAGGGCCAGCCTTGTAATCACCTATCATTGCTCTTTAATTACATAGTAACTACAAAGCCATTACTTTCTAAATACCACCCAACTCCAGCCTAATTGCAGCTTGTTTCTGATTATTGGCCAATAACCATCCTGAAGTCAAGGATGAAATCCGTTTCCATATCATTGGCATTGTGCCTTAGGATAAGGGAAATCTGAGCCACATAACTGAGTGGAATCCTAGATTACATTTATCCCCAGGGATGTTGGTTGGCCTTGATGCATCTAACTGATTAAGTAGCCAAAGAGATTGGAGAAAATGTGACTGGGTTCTAGGCAGTGCTTCTATCCCAAGGTAGCTCTTTGGCAGTGGGAATTTAGAAGTTGAGTTTTTGACAGTGAGTTAGCCATAATAACAACACTTCAGGGGGCCATAGTTACAAAGAATAATGAGTATAGCCCCTCCACTTTGTAGTAGGCAGCCTAATGAGTTGTCATAGCCAAATAAAATTCATTGTTTAGTGACCAGCCTTCTATTGATGAGCTTTACTGAGCTAGTCTCTATACTAAAGGCTCTGGAAAGAGGAGAATACAATATTTACTTAATTAAATATGAAACAAATAAAACTGAGAGAAGAGCATCAGCTACTCAAAGAATCTAGGAAGACTTCCTAGAGGAGATGGCATCTGAACTTTGAAGGAACACCAAGATTGTGAGAGACAGATATGAGATAGCAATACATTCTAGGCATGGGTAACAGCTTGTGTAAATGCCAGAACCTGGAGTTTGGAACCTTCAGTTTGAGTACCGAGTAGTAGACCAGCTTGACTGAATGTAGAGTTTATGAAGAGGAACACCATAAAATAAGGTAGAGTAATAGATTGGAGTCAGACTGTGAGGACCTTAAATACCACACCAGGTAGCTTGAAATCCTTCCTGTACACAAAGGTGAGTTTTTTAGTAAGATGATATTAGGCATCCGACTCTTGTCCTGATATTGCAGAAATGTCTCGAAAAGAATAAGACAACTTTTCATTTCAAAGAAATGAATAGGGGAGCAGCTAGGTCGCATAGTGGATAAAGCACCGGCCCTGGAGTCAGGAGTACCTGGGTTCAAATCCGGTCTCAGACACTTAATAATGACCTAGCTGTGTGGCCTTGGGCAAGCCACTTAACCCCGTTTGCCTTGCAAAAACCTAAAAAAAAAAAAGAAATGAATAACCAAGAAAACAACAAATCTCTTTTCCTTTCCTTCCTCTTTAACAATCAGAAACTTTAATAAATAGTCTGAGTACAACTATATAATAAGACCATGAGGTTCAGGATCAAACTCAATCTTAAAAACAAGAAGAGCAGTAATCTTGATTTTTTTTTTCCTTCTCAGGGTAAGTTTTGTAGTAATGTTGAAAAGAAAAGGAAGAGGCTAGAATAAGGAGTGTCCTGTATTCTAGTGAAAGGGCTTGTGCCAGATCATTGTTTATATGAGAATACTTGTAGATCATGGGAAGAAAGTTCTTTCACAATTTTGATAAGGGCAGGCATTTAAAGAGACCTGCTATCTGCATAAAATTAATTAATGTAACCATATGAAACTTAGATACTAAGAGTTCCCATGAATTGGGTATTAGACGATGAAACTCTTCTGAGATTGGCATTGAGACCCCTCCTGCCTCTTTGCTAAATTTCTCATGTTCTCTTTTATGAACACCAGCTGCTTGTTTTCTGACAGTAGAGTAAATTGGTTTATCCCATCATTAATGTGCAGCTTGGAGGAATAACCCAGCAGGGTCATTTCCTGGGATGCTCCACATTATAATTCCAAAACACTGACCAGCCTCAGGATCCAAAGTATATAGATTCATGTGCCAGCTGCAAGAGATGAGATAACATCTGCAGAGATATAATGCTTTGCCCAAGTAGTCTCAAAAAGCAGCAGCCAATATTGGACAATCAAATATGGCTACCAAAACCCCATGTACCATTTCAGGCAGGATAAGACAGAATATTATAGGTTAGATATTAGTTTTGTTTTGAGAGTAAATATGGAATCATAATAGAATTGAGGAGTCAGCTATATGGATATATATATATATGTATATATATATATATACATATATATATATATATATATAGAGAGAGAGAGAGAGAGAGATTATAGGTATATAGATACACACAGGTGTTTTAAATAAGTTATATTTTACATATGCACATGTTTGTGTATTTTATTCCTTTGATCAAAAAGATCATTGGACTGTAAATTTAGAGCTGGAGGGGAGATGGGGAGGACAAGAGATCCAATTCCTTTCTTTTATAGTTGAAGAAACTGGACCATAGAGAGGTTAAAAGATTTGCTCAGGTCACAGATCTAGGTAATGTGAGAAGAGAGATTGAATGATGTCTTTCTGATTTCATTTCTAACATTAAAGGGAGAAAAGATCTTGAATAACCCTTACTTCTCCTTTAATTGTTGTGCATAGATTTATAGAGAGAATAAGTCTTATAGGCAGGAAGATCTGGCTTCACAATCAATCCCACTTTTAATATATATACTAGCTAGTTGATCCTGTGCAAGTTTATTTAACTTTTCAATGTTCTAGTCAATTTTAAGATTATTAGTTGCCATCAAAGATAATTCTAAAAGATTTGTGAAAATGCCATCCATATCCAGAGAAGAAACTGTGAAGTTTAAATAAAGACTAAAGCTATCTTCAATTTTTAAAAGTTGTCTTTTGTATTTTATCAGTTTTTCCTTTCTCTTTTTTTCTTCCATTGGATTTGATTCTTCTTTCACAACATGATCAATACGGATCTATGTTTAGAATGGTTATAAATGTAGAGCCTATATTAGATTGTTTTCGATTAGGGGAAGGGGGGAGGGGAGGGATGGAAGGGAAAAAATGTAAAACACAAAATCTTGCCAAAATATGATTGGTAAGACCTACCATTGTATGTAGTTGGACAAACAAATAAAACATTTAAGTTTTTTTTTAAAGGATTATTAGTTGCTGACTGAACTGATAGAGTCAGGTAGCTAGGTGGCGTGGTGTATAAAGACAAGGATTTGGAGTCAGGAAGACTTATCTTCCTGAGTTCAAATCCAATTTCAGACACTTACCAGCTTTGTGAACCTGGACAAGCCATTAAATCCCATCTGCCTCAGTTTCATCATTTGAAAAATGAGCTGGAGAAAAAAGTGGCAAACCTCTCATATCTTTGTCAAGAAAACCCCAACTAGGGTCAGAAAGAGCTGGACACAACTCAAAATTCCTGAACAACAACCACATTGGTAAAGTGAGTTTTTTTTTAACATACCACAAGTTTTTTTTATAACAATGAAATTACAAGTCTGGTCCTTATGTCTATATTTTCCTTGCTTGTTCTGGCATATCTGTATGCATACAAGTTGTGTCTCTCCTAAAGAATGTAAGCACCATGATGGCAGGGACTATTTCCTTTTTTGTAGTTTCCATTATATAGTTCATGGTGGAAATTTAGCAAATACTTGTTATTTTAGCAAACACAAATTAAAGGGTACTAACATTTCTTGGATAGGTCTTTGCTTTAGAAATGTATTCTTTGTGCTGATGCCAAGACATCACTTGAAGAACTACATGGGCAGCAAAGAGAGAAGCATGAGGTCTAGGGTGTAACGTGGCCTTGTGGTGTAGTATAACATTAGAATCATTTTAATGACCTTAATAGAGGCTATATAATGTGCATTAGATGAAAAAAGGCAGTACTGCTTGTGTAATTTATAGTATTAACAAAAAAAGTCATAAAGGGGGCTTTCTAATCAGAAGCTGCAATTGCCTTCTGAAGGAATATATAGAGTATTTTACACACACACATGCACACACACACACACACACACATACACACACACACAAGCGCACAGTCACATATACTCTTAAGCACAGAGACTTTCAGACCTCAATTAAGGACTAAATTGTTATGCAAATACTTTAGCTATTTATTGACTAAGTTTAAAAGATTCATTTTATATCTCCTAATCAGAATCTAGATAGCACTGAGTATGTTAGTCAACAAGTTTTTATTTTTTAATTTTTTTTAAGGTTCTTGCAAGGCAAATGGGGTTAAGTGGCTTGTCCAAGGTCGCACAGCTAGGTAATTATTAAGTGTCTGAGGCCGGATTTGAACTCAGGTCCTCCTGACCCCAGGGCCAGTGCTCTATCCACTGTGTCACCTAGCCACCCAACAAGCTTTTATTAAATACCTATTTGTGTATCCAATACTATACTAAATTCTGAAGAAAGGTTAAAAAACTCCCCATCATGTATTATGATTATGCATTATAATATAATCATTAAAATAATAATCCCTTATCATTAAATGTTCCTTTTTGGAAGGTTGACTTTATTATCTTCATCTCAGGACAGTCAAACTCTAAGTTTGAGAGATCACACAGTGAGTTACTGGCATAGTGGGGCTAAAACTCACAAATTTCTTCCTCTCCACCATATCTAGCATGTCTCTATGAAAATCAAACCACGGAATCAAATCCTGTATTGATCATCTGTGTACTGATCTTTAGACTATGACATATCCAATCTTATAGTCTCATCCAATTCAACTAAAAATATTTATTAAATACTCAAACGGATCTGTGATCTAATCAAGTTGTATGGGTCCTCCAATCATTCAAAGTAATACTCCATTCATGCCTGCCCATTCTTTTTTTTTAATTTTGAGATTTGATTTAATTAAATTAGGAGTAATAATAGAAGAACAGCAATAAACCTTTATTGTGAGCATTATAAGTGATTCTAATAGGTTGTGGTCTGTATGAATGTAGTTTTTAAAATTCATTTTATTTTTAATTTGTGGAATAAAACAAACATTTCATTAATGTAGTACATTAAAAAAAACTAACACATGAAACTGAAAATCTACTATGCACAGCTTGCTATTCCTTATGAATATACAACAAAATTATGGTTGTATTTATGTATACATACTTGTGTATGTGAAATTTTTCTATGTATGTTTCTATTAATTCTTTATTAATTCTGTAGATAACAACTTTCTTCATCTGTTCTTCATATTTAATTTGGGTGACATAATAGACAAACATCTTATTTCTTAAAGTCATTGCTGTTACTGTAAACAATGTTCTCTTGGCTCTTACTGCCCCTTCTTTGCCATTTTCATCCATATCCTCCTGAGTTCACCACAGAGTCCCTACCCAATTCATCGAGGACCTTTCTTTCTCTCTTGACATCACAAGAGAATCAGTGGGGCACTCTGGTAGTTCAGCTGTCATTCCTCACTTCTGCTATACAGTCAGCTCATACAACTCCTTGGTGACATCATTCACTCCTGTTCTTCTTTGGAGTTTTTATTGACCATGTATAACAGCCTATTCACAGCCATCAAGTCTTTCTTTGTTACTCTATGTGTGATGTCCACCTTTCCCTCTTCAGAGGCTATACTACTGTATTAATACTACTGTATTCTAGTTTTTTTATTTTTTATTTTTTTTTTTTAGGTTTTTGCAAGGCAAATGGGGTTAAGTGGCTTGCCTAAGGCCACACAGCTAGGTAATTTTTAAGTGTCTGAGGCCACATTTGAACTCAGGTACTCCTCACTCCAAGGCTGGTGCTCTATCCACTGTACCACCTAGCCATCCCTAGTATTCTAGTTTTAGCTGCTTTGTGGTGATATCAGGGAAAATGTACATACAGAACAGATTAGCCTTTGCTGTTTGGGGAAGTTTAGTTAGAATACTTTGTTGTTAGAGTACTTTGTTGTTTCTTAAACACACACACACACACACACACACACACACACACACACACACACACACAACCAGCTCTCTTCCTTTTCAACTTGGACCGCAGATCACTGTTCATCTGTTATGTCTCTTCCAGATATCCAGGCAGTTGGACAAACTCTTCCTGGCATACATCCATATGAATATTGCAAGGCCTTGTTCTAAGAACGATGATTTTGATAAAACATGATCATTGGGGAGGGAGGGAATAAACAAATTAATCCATGATAATCTAAAGAGGAGCGAATGCTGGTAACTAAGGAAACTAGAAAAGACTTTCTGTCTGAAAAGGGCCCAAGCTTCGCTTTGAAATAAGTTAAGGATTCTGAAAGGGAGAGGTGAAAAGAAAATGCCTTCCATGGGGGATAACCTACATAAGGAAAGGAGGTAAGAGGTGAAATACTAAGTTTAGAGAAGATGAGTCAATCATATCAGTCCAAATGTAGCATTTGTGAAAGGAAGAAATATGTAATAATCACCAGGTCATATCATGAAGGACTTTAAATGAGAGGTTGAATGCAATGGAAGCCATTGAAGTTTGAGTAGAGGAGTGATATGGTCAGTACAGAGTTCTCCACTTTAATTTTCAAAGAACTTCAGAGCTGACCTTTGATGTTCCAACAAAAGGATAGCCTCAGTCTCAACAAGAGGGTCTCAAAATTATACTAAATCATCTCAACTCAGAGTCAAGGGAAGATACTCAATCATTCACTTTACCCTGAAATCATGACCTTAACTAGCAATGCCTTTGTTCTTTTAGAAAGTTCACAAAATAAAAATCAGGAAAACAACTCCCACTGGCTCCTTTCTTCTCCAGCCAGTCAACAGACACCAGATGGTAATAGCATTTTGTCTTAATCTACTCAGAATAATACAAGTCACACCAGGCACATCTAGAGATGAAAGGTTCTAAATTCCATTAGCAGGGCTCTGAGCCCTCTTCTGCCTTTTCCTTATCACCACTAATATAATTAAGTTATTTTTCCTTCCTTCCTCTCTTTCAACTACAGGTAGGAGGCTACTTGCAGAAGGAGAAACAAATTCATTGGTCAATGGTAGGTTCCTTCTGATGACTTCCATAGCATCTCTTACTCATTACCTTCCAGTTCCTTTACTTTGCTGAGGGCAGAGGAAGACAAACTCTTTCTCTCATATGAATCTTTCCACCTTATTTATTGCCCACTTTCTCTTTCTCTCCTCTTCTATATATACACATGCACATGCACACACACACACACACACACACACAAACACAAACACACACACGCATATTCCATGCTTTGCTAGAGAGTTCAATATAGTATACAGAAGAAGGTGTAAAACTGCCTCCTGAGGGCTCTAGATTATGGACAAAGTTATTTCAACAGATAGTCCAGCTTGTCTGAAAAGGAGATAGCCCCAGATGAGACACAGAAAAAAAGATTAACAGACAGTATTAGGATTCATGAAATCTTGTTGCAATTTCAAGGAAGAAGAGATGTCAAGTAGACATCTCCATGATGAGACATATCCAGGAGTACCTTGAGAAGATATGTATTCAGAGTTCATTACGAAGGAAGGAGATAGTAAAAGAATACCTAGTCACCAAAGATGAGTTCAGGTCATCCAGTCCAGATGAATTACATTCTTAGGTATGGAAAGAACTGGCAGGTATGATTGTGTAGTCATTGTTAAAGATATTTGAAAGTGCTAGAGAACAAGAGAGGTAACACAAGAATGGGGAAAGAAACAGATATGTTGCCTCAGATTTTTTTTTATTAAAAAACTGAGAATTAGGTTTTAAACATACAAGATAGGAAGCATTATTTTCCTAGCAAAATTCAAGAACAGGTTGGTAAAGAGATATTGAATATCTAGAAAAGGGAGAAGTGATTGGAATCCAGCAAGAAAGAGTTTATGCAACTTCAGTAAGAAAAGTCAACCTGAATTAACTATATTACTTTCTTCATAACAGTTACAATTATTCTAAACCAGGGGAATTTAGCAAATTTGGTCCAATTAGATTTTTAGCAGTGTTTGGGGAAAATGTTTTTTATACTATTTTTTGTGGAAAAGATAGAGAGATATGACCTGAAAATACATTTAATGTTCTTTAATCAATGAATTTGGAACTAGTTAAGAGACTGGACTCCAAGTAGACCTTTGGAAGGAAGTAGTCTCTGGGGAAGTGCCCCAGAGGTCTGTTTGGTCATTTGCTATTTAATGCTTTTGTCAATGAAGTAGCCAGAAAACATAAAAAAGCATAGTTATCAATTTCAGATGATACTAAACTGGGAAGAATAGCTAATGTAACAACGACAACAGTATTTACATAGTGCCTATTATGTGCCAAATGCTATGCTAAGCACTATACAAATACTTCATTTTATTCTTACAATAGTCTGGGAAATGAATGCTATTTTATCCTAATTTTACAGTTGAGGAAATTGAGGCAGACAGTTTTAATGATTTGTCCAGATTTAAATGCAGCTCTCTGACTGTGGACCCAGCACTCCATCCACAATATTACTTATTTTCAAAGATCAGAACCAAACTAGTAGCATTTGGCCAAATCTAAGAAGATAAAATTTAAGAGGGAGATTTATATCTATATCTAGACACAGATATAGATATGTAAATTTCAACACCAGATTTAAAACATTCAGAAGGACCAAGTGAGGGTAAGATATTTTGACAGCAGTTTGTCTTAATAAATATCTGAATGTCTTAGTGACAGCAAGGTCATATATGTCAATGGTGTGACACATAGGAGCTAAAATGATAACTAAAACCATTGGTTTTAGCTAAAAAAGCCAAAGTGGTTTTGGGTATCTGTATAAAGAGGTATAGGTGCCTATTATTAGGAAGTAGAAGCCTATTCAAGCCCCATTTTTAGAATTCTGTTCAATTGTTGGCACTACTATTTAGTGTGACATTAGACATTCATTAGAGCATTTGAGAGGATGGCAACCAAGATGGTGAAGATCTTTTGGTTCATATAATTTTAGGATTGGTTTTAGAAAGCGAGAATATTTAGACTAGAGAGGACTAAGTGAGGGTGAGGATGATAGCTGTTTTCAAGGACCAGAATGTGGAAGAAATGGGTAGTTAGGCGGCCCAAAAGATAGAGCTCTGGGCCTAGAGTCAGGAAGACCTGAGTTCAGATCTAGTCTCAGACATTTACTAGTCATATGACCCTGGGTAAGTCACTTAACCCTGCTTGTATCAATTTCCTCATCTATAAAAGGAGCTAGAAAAAAGACATAGCAAATCATTTCAATATCTTTGCCAAGAAAACCTTAAATGGAGTCACAAAGAATAAAATGCAATTGAAACAACTGAACAACAGTAGAAGGATTAGTTTTTTTTGGACTGCAGAAGGTCAAAACTGGGAGTTATGGGTGAAAGTTCCAAAAAGTTAGATTTAATCTTGGTACCAGAAAAACTTTCCAAACAATTCAGAATGGGTTATCTTAGAAGATTATGGATTCTTCCTCATTGGAATTCTTTGGGTAGAGGCTGAATGATCATTTATCAGAAGAATTGTTGAGGGTATGAATTAAAATAGATAAAGATCTCTTCTAGCCTTAAACTTCTGTGATTCTGAAGTATTTAATTTGGAGAAAAGAAACCATGTGAGGAACACTATAATTATTTGCAGATATTTCAGAGGCTGCTATGGAGAATCCAATACAATCCAGCAAGCATTTTTACATGTCTTATAAGTGTGATAACTAGGTGATCTCACAAGCAGGAAAATCTAAAGCCAAATTTCATCTCTGAAGCACATGGGCTCTGTGGATCATCCTAAGCAAATCACTTAACTTCTCTACTCTAGACAACTTGGTCTATAAATTGTAGAGAAAGTCTCAGCTTGCCTGGATAAAGGGAATTTCCTCATCTAAATATCTCCATACAAATACAATCCAAGATCCATTGCCTCTAGTGTGTGTGAGTCATTGTACCAAGCACAAAGATACAATGAAAAACTGACCCTGTCCACAAAGGGATGATATCCTACTAGAGGGATACAATTGTAAACAGGTAAGTATAAAAATATCAATATTATATATATATATATATATATATATATATATATATATATATAGTATAAGTACAAACATATATACTATATCTATATTATATATAGATATATGTTTCATATATATATATATATTTACATACACACATGCATGCACATGGATCATTTCAGGAAGAGGGAGTCAGAATTTAGAAGAGGGGTTAGTCATATTCTAGGTAGTAGACCTAGGCTCAAACAGTAGGAGTCACAGAAGCAAACCATGTCAGGTTAAGTCAACATGGATTTATTAAATAACTCCTATGTATCAGGCACTTTGCTAAGTGTGTATATATATATATGTATATATATATATATACATATATATATACATATACATATACATATGTATATATACAGGATAAAAATGTCAATAATCCATATAGGGAAGGCACTGCAATTAAGGAGACTTGGGGAAAGGCTTATATAGAAAGTGTGAGTTTAGCTGAAACTTGAAGGAAAACTGGAGATAAGGTGAGGAGGAAGAGCATTCCAGACTGAGGTGTCAAGGTGAAAAATGTAAAATTGGGCAATAGAGAATCTCATTAGAGAAATAACAAAGGGACCTGCAGAATAGGCTTAGGCTCAGAGTGTTCAGGAAGAGGAAGCCCTGGGAACCAACAAAGATGGGAGAGGTTCTAGGGATCAATTAAGACTTCATAATTTGAGCCATTTCAGTTCAATCAGGCAGCTCCTGTGAGGAAGTAAAGAGGAAAGTAGACAATATACAGGAGACAATGAGTTTGGCTGGAGAGAACAATATTCTTATGGAACTTTTCTTTGAAAAGCAGAAGTCTGGGAAGGACAGTGTATCAGAAGAAGTCCATCTCAGCTTACCCTAAGGTTGCCAATCTGAGGCAAAGAGCTAGTCATAGTTAACAGTTTTGTTCCAGATAGTTCTTGCATTCATAATGACCTTCAATTCAGGTGAAAAAAATCATGGTCAATTCACCACACCCTGTTCCTTAAAAGTTGTCAGAGATCATTATATTATCAAATCTATTGCAGTTGTAAGGGATTTGAAAGGTCATCTAGCTCCAACATTTTCATTGTAAAGATATGAAAACTAAGGCAGAGGGAGAGAGGGAGGGAGAGAGAAAATTATCCATCTGACAGATAATAAGCAATTGAACCAGAATTCAAAGTCAAGTCCATTGCCATATTGTCTCTTTGGAACCCCATCCAGTGTTTCCCAGTCCTTTGGGTCAGACAAGGGCCTTTCTAATTCTCTCCTACTGTAAGCATTCATTGGGTAGGCATGGGAAGGGAGTCTGTTTGGAAGGAATTCAAAATATCTTCAAGGAAAGGGAAATATAGTTGTATAGCAATACAATTCCCCTAAATTTCTCCCTTTCTCTCTATCTCTAATTTCATAAGTGACTTGGGATTTTAAAGACATCACAGAAAGATTAAGTATACATTTGCCAAGGTCGGAAGGTCTTTAATTCATTTGTAAAACCACTGCATTACTTTATATGTTAAGAAGGGTGGGTTTGGTTTTTTTCCTACTTTCTTTAAATGGAGAAAATATCTATCAATGCCAGCAGCCTAGTGCTCTAGGGAAACCTTGGAATGGAAAACGGGTGTGTTTAGCATTGTCTTCATGTGCACAGCCTTGCAACAACAGAGCAGAGTGTCTGACCCACCTCCTCCCGGGTAATCTCAGAATAGAATACTGCAGAGCTGTGGTTGGCCTTGGAGGACATTCCTAATAGAGGAAGAACCTAGGGTCCACAGCACTGACCTCCTGAGAATCAAAAAAGTTACCCACAAAAGTGTGAAAGGGGCTACTCATTCCAAAGAAACGTCATAGGAAGTCTAGCCTTTGAGAGCTTCCCAGGTAATCACCTCCCATGTCATTTCTGGACAGGACTCAGAGTCAACACCCCTTAAAAGCAAATTGCTTCTCAGAAATCAGTGCCTCATATATCAAGTATCAAGTAATCATAGCTTGTCAGAGCTGACCAAGACACATTAAATATTTTGAGATGTGACCAACATTTGTTAAAGCCCCTACTAATTGCTAGGTGCTGGGTTAGATAAGAGATTTAAATAAGACATGACCCCTTTCCTTAAAAAAGTATGTAGTAAAGCAATAAGACACTAATTAGGACAACTATAAAATTCAATATTACACAAGTATATCAGAGTTACAATTCGTCACTCACCTATCAGCAAATATTTCTTAAGCTTTTATACTAGGCTAGATACGATGCTAAGCCCTGAGGTTATACAACAAAACAAAACAAAACTAGACATATTTTATATTACTTGCCTTCATTCTCTCTAGTTTCAGTCAAATTGCTTGCCATTGTTAGTATATTACATTTTATCTCCTACCCATTCCCTATGACTTTGCCCAAGTTGTCTGTTATTCCTGCTTGGCAAATTCTTCTTCCTCACTTCTAGCTCTTTGAATTTTTATCTCCATTCAAGGCTCAACTCAAGTATTAACTTCTATATAAAGTCTTTCCTTATCCCCTTCAACTGTTAGCTTCATCCTTTCAATAAATTTATACTTCATATAAGTTATTTGTATAAACATTGCTTTCTCATAGAAAAAGGGTAAACTCCTTGAATAGTAAAGATTGCTGTAATTTTTGTCTTTGAATCTCCCAGTCATGCACACTACCTTGCATATAGTATATGCTTATTAAATATGTACTGGATTTAATCAAGTTAAATTTGCCTGTCTATTTCTCCTATTAGATTATAATAAGTTCATCGAGAACAGGGGATGTTTTGTTTTACATTTTCCCATCCCCTCACTGGGCAAAATGTTTTGCCTTGAGTAAAGGTTTAAAACAATTGTTTCTTAAATTGAATTACATTGAAATGAACTGCAGAAGAGGGCACAAGAGGGGGTGCATTCACAGTTCTTTTCTGAAGAGTAGGATTTTGGTGAAGATAGTATGTCCCTTTCATCATTTCTTGGAGATATAAATCAAACAGACAAACAGATGACAGTTGTTAATGTCCCTGGTGTTTGAAGATACTGCAGATTTATTGAAAAGACTGATGGGTAACCTGAAGTCCTTTTTGTACCATTCATACCTAAAATTGCCTTGGGTTCATAACTATAGCTAGGGTCTGCAGGGTCCCTGCCTGCTTAGATATGTCTCTATTTCTCATTGATTGATATTTTCATCCCAAAATGGAGGACTGTCAAAATGTCTGTCCTCCATAACATGTTGCCTTCAGGAACTGCCAAAGAGTGAGAACACAATTAGTTGCAAATAGAAGGGGAGATGCCAACCCCCTTCGAAGGTGCAACAACTCTGAGGTTCCTTACTTTTCTTCAACATAGTTTAACAAAGAGAGCTCTAGATGCGGTGGCAGAGAATAAAGTGAGTTAAAATCTGGCTTTGACTCTTTTAGCTGAAAACTGACCTGAGCAAATCACTTTTCTTTCTGAGTCTTATTTTCCTCCTCATTATAAGGTACATAAAAATTTCAATTCATGAAGGTTCCTATCTACCTTACAGGATTACTATGAACCTGAGTGTCATATAAATGTCAGTCATTAGTATTATTTTTTATGAAGAATCCTGTCTTCTGACTTCCTTAGTTTTCTTCATATCTGATCTCCATTTATTTACTCTGGGTGTCCCCTTTGTCTGAAATTCTCACACACCCTCGCTTCCAATTCTTAATTTTCCTGGTGTCCTTTGAAACTTAGTCCAAGTCCCACCTTCTGAAGGAGTTATTTCCTGCATACATTTTTAATAAACATAATTATTTGCATGCAGTTCCCCCCATTGGAATGGGAGCTGCTTAAAGATAGGACAATGTTGTTGGTCGTTCTTTGTTTCTTCAGCACTTAGGACAGCACCTGGCACAGGACTTGTCAGAATGACTGATGACAGTGGGAGTACCCACCCAAACTTTCTAAGGCAAAGCAGATACTTTAGCCAGATGGCTAAATAGCCCCTCTTTGCTCAGCTTAAAGTTCACAGCAGGTGTGCTCTAGCGGGTCTCAGAGTTTTTAACCTTGCTTCTGGCTGCAGCATTGGCTGCACTCAACTCTATCCCCATTTTTCTTTTCCACGGGACTGCAATGATTTGTTCTGAAGAGACATGCTGTGTTGTGAAGAATAGTAGGGCTGCATCTAAGAGAACTGTAGTGCTGAGTTCTGTTCTAGGCATTCTGTTTTAAGAGAACAAGAATTTCTACATCACATGTGCTAGATACTATTGTCGTTCAGTCATTTCCAGTCATGTCGGTCTGGATAAAACCATTTGCCCAGGGTCACACAGCTTGTAAATGTCTGCTGTTGCATTTGAACTCTGGTATTCCTGACTCCAAATTCAGTGCTCTATCCATCATATCCAGATTTGCCAGATTAAGACCCTCACTTACAACACAGCACCACCTGCCTGATGTTGTACTAAATTTTTTTGACAAATATGATCTTATTTAATCCTCACAACATTCCTGAGAGGTAAACACCATTATTATGTCCACTTTCCAATTGAGAAAACTGAGACAGTCAGAGGCAAAATGAATTAACCAGTCACACAGATACTAAATCTCAGTAAATCTCAGAGTCCAGTTCTGAACTCAAGCCAAATACTCTCCACCTCATCATTTCACTAATCAAGAATTCATACAAAACAATAGTAACCCAATTAGTGAGGGGACTGGAAACCAAATCTCTTGAAGATGGGTTGAGTTGCCTGTGGCTGCTTGCTCTGTAGAAGAAAAGCTTTTAAAAGGACATGTCTAGTAGCATCATCAAATGTTTGAAGGTCAGTTGTGAGGGAGAAGGATTTGATTTGTTCTGTTTTATCTATGAGGACAAAACTAAGATTAAAGTGTAGCTATAATAGAGAGCAAACTTTTTTTTGGAAGCAATTAATGTTTAATGACTTGCCCAGATCTACACAGTTAGGTGAATGAGGCTGGATTTGAACTCAGGTCTTCCTCCATAGCCAGTGTTCTAACCTCTGTGACACTTAACTGTCCCTCTGAGAACAAGTGTCACCTCATTCTAGGACCTCTTCATGAGATCTAGGTCACAGAATTATAGAATTTCAGAGTTGGTAGGGATACAGGTGGTTATCTGGCTTGTGATTCTTTGGAAAATACCTTGAACCTCAAGTTGTATGACCTCAGTTCAAATCTCAACTCTCTCATTTTACTGTCTACATGACCCTCAATAAGTCATTTATCCTGTTCTGATTTTCAGCCTCATTATCTGTAAAAAGAAGGGCTTATACTGGATAACTTCTAAAGCCCCCCTAGGTCTCATTCAATGATGCTATATTCTCTCTCCTCCCTAACAATCACTACTATAACATACCTGACAAATGATTATCCAGCCTTTTTTGGAGGTCTCTAGTGAAGAAGAGTCCATTATATTTCTATATATCCCTTCTACTTTGGGAAAGCTCTGATCATTAGGAAATATTTTCTGAACTCAAGCCTATCTAGACTCTTTGTGACTTCTATCTATTGCTCATCCTAAATCCTCCATTTAAAGAAAGCTCCCATGCCAAATGAAATAATATTTGTCAAAAGCATGGTGCACAGAAGGGCAATTGCAGGGAAATATAATGGTCTTTCGTTTCCTCCATGAGTTCATTTTACAGATGAAGAAACTGAGGCAAGCAAGGTTAAATGATTTGTCCAGGATCACACAGCTAAGTACCTAGTGTTAGCACAGTGTTTAGCTATTGAACAACTAGATAGTGCAGAGAACAGCATCCCCTACCTGGAGTCGGGTATATTATCTCAACTCTTTTCTCTGGGATATGGGGATAGAGCACTAGACACCTTCCTGAGTTCAAATCTGATCTTGGATGTGGTCCTAGGCAAGTCCCTTAACCCTGCTTGTCTCAGTTTCTTCATCTGTAGAATGTACTGGAGAAGGAAATGACAAAACACTTTATTTCCTACCAGTTACACTTATGGCAATGTCCTCCATCACAGCCAGACATTTTCTTCTGCTGGTCTGCTTTTTGACTGTTTTGTGAGTGCTATTTTCCTCCATTAGATTGTAAGCTCCCAGAGGGCAGGGACTGTCTTTCTAATTTGTATCTCCAGTGCTTAGTGTAATGCCTAAAACTTAATAAATGGTGAATAGGTTGAATAAATGACTAACTTCTACTCTCTTTCTCAAGCAAAGTCAGTCTAATCCCCATGCCAGTTGACAGTTTTTTTAATATTTTAATATCTTTTATTTTATTCTCACAGCAATACTAGAAGGTCAGTGCTACTATTATTTCCATTTTGTAGATGAGAAAACTTAAGCAGACAGAAGTTGAGTGACTTGCCCAACACAACTAGTAAGGGAAGCTAGGTCTAAATTCAGGTCCTGTTTTCTAGCCACTGCACCATATATAATAAATTCCATTTCAGATTTTAACTGGGCCAAAAAGGTGAGAATGTTGTTTAACCTCGCCAAACCTCAGTTTCTTCAACTGTAAAATGAGTGTGATAATATAGCAACTAGTATAAATAGTTTTGTGCAGACCTTGATGATAAAATATAAATAAGATACTTTTCAAAAGGTAACAGGTTTTTAAGGATATGAAGGCAACTATGATGTCCCACCCCACCACTCTTCTTTTCTGCATACTAATTATCCTAATTTCCTTCAATCAATCTTTCAATAGCATAAACTTGAAGTTTTTCATCATTCTTCTCTCCCTTCTCAAGGTTCCTCTTATCAATGTCCTTCTTACACTATTGTGCCGGGACCCAAGCACATTACTCCAGGCATGGTCAGGATTGGCAAGAGCAACACTCTTACTTCCTTATTACTTGCAAATATACCTCTCTGTGAAATCTTTCTATCTTACTCTGTTGTTTCCAACTCTTCATGACTCCATTTGAGGTTTTCTTGAGGTAGCTTTTCCAGCTCGTTTTGCATATTGAGAAAACTGAGACAAACAGGGTCAAGTGACTTGTCCAGAATCACAAAGTCAGTAAATGTCTAAGGCTAGGTTTGAACCCTGTAAGATGAGAGTCTTCCTGCTTCCAGCTCTGGATTCCTATCTTCTGACATTGATCTCATCATCCATATCAGAAAATAAAGTGGATGAAGATTGTATAATTCCCAGATTATGTTATGCAGTTAGATAGTCCATTAGAATATGTCTCCTGAAAAGAAAGTAAACATGGCTATTGAACTAAAAAGGAAAAGGAGGCAAGGTTAGATTGGATTTGGTGAGTTAAATAATACTTTAAAGGATTCACAAATCATTTATTTTCACAGAAGTTCATCTTTTTAATACCAATATTCTCCTGGTGGTGCTCTATGACTACACACCAGGGATCACCAGATGAATCAATAGTTCAAGTGACTCAGGAAAACATGATATTCGTCTAAAAAAGAAGTTCATACAAAACAATTTAGCTCAAAGAAGTGAAGAGATTCATGAATGCAACATTTTGACTGATATAGTATTACTATAGCAAAACCAATGTCTGCAATAATGTGAACAAAACAAAAAAGAATAATAATGACATTTATATGAAATAATGTGAAATAATCACAATTTTCATTTACACAGTGCTTTGAAGTTTGTAAATTAGTTTACACAAATTATCTCATGTGACCCTCATAACAACCCTGGGAGGTAGGAAGCATTATTACCCTCTTTTAAAAATGAGAAAACTGAGGCTGAAAAAATGTAAAGTGACTAGCTCAGGGTCACACAGTTAATAAATATCTGGGACTAGAATCAAACTCAGGTATCCCTGACTCCAAGTATAGTGTTTTATCCACTAAATCTCAGGAAAGAGTTGATGAAATCTGCTTCCCTTTGGTCCTTGTTGAAGTGGAGACTGGTTGTTGTGGAATGTTGAATATGCTCTTGGAAATGAATGGCATGTTTGTTGGCTTTGCTTTACTGCTTGCCTCTTGCCTCTTCCCCCTTCAGTTTTTTAAAAAAAATTGTTGCATAATGGTTGTTTTTCTAGGTGAAGGTAGAGATATATATTTGTAAATGAAAGTGTTATAAAAGCAAAAAATAATAACAAAATAAGATTTTAAAAGAAGTGGCCTAAAAGATGCTTTCAAGGCCATGTATGACTGGGAAAAAAGAGGCAAGCTGATCATGCAATGAGCAATAACAGATGGACAACCCAAGTGTTAAATTAGCATTGATGGAATATTAAATGAACCCGAAGAAGGCCTCCAGCACACTGGGTAGCTATTTAATAGAATACTTCCCAAAAGATGTGGCCTAGAATTACCCAGGATGAAAAGATCTGCCGGATTCAAGATATGGACTGAGGCAAAGATCTTGAATCAGAGATCTGGTGTGAAATAGGACATCAAAGACCATCTAAAACAATCTTCACAGAATTATGAGGAAATTGAGTCCTAAAGAATCTGAGGTACTTGCTTAAAGTCACAAGTCAGAGGTGAATTTTTTTGTCAGTCAATAAGAATTTATTCAGCATTTACTTTGTACTGGGAATCTAAATAAATACTCATGTATAGAAAGAAAGGCATTGCCTGCCCTTGAGATGCTTACACTCTAATGGGGAAAGACAACATAGGAAAGGGAACTGGAAAATTAGGGAGTGAAGAGAAGGTTCCTGGCCCAGGTGTCTGGAGACTAGTCACTCCTGCAGCCTGAAGAGGAATAGAGACATCCTTGATTTGGGCCTCCTTCTTATATTGGAAATTCTGGGATGAACAAATCAATTACAAGATGAGCCCTCCAAGACAGAGAATATTCCAATGAGAAAAGTAGTCTAAGAGTGGAGTGAGCTTCCATGGTATAGGGACTTCTATGACATTATAGGAAAATTCATGTGGAGATAAATCAGCAGTGAATCCTATAGAGGGATTAAAATTCAATGCTCTGATTCTTCTAGGATACTGGGAATTCCATGTTCTATCCTAGAGTCTCTAAATTAATGAGATAATGGAGCCAAATGTAATGATAAACTATATAGTCAGCAGTCATAGCAAGACACCACTAGAGTGGATTGTATTTCAGGTTTTATTTAAAATTTTATTTGTCCAGGACCTGATTTATTTTAGACCCAGCCAATTTTCTTCCAGGCTCCTGTTTGTGAACCTGTTCTCAAACTCATAGAAATATAGACCTACTATGCAGACAGGGTAAGATGAAAATAAGCTGGAAGAGTTATAGGGTAGTTAAGGAAACCTTGGTGCCTGAAGAAGGCACTCAGGATATGACAGGTCTGAATAGTCTGACAAATTTTTATTGCCCCCAAATCTCTAGTTCTGTGAGCCATGAAATAAATTGCAGGGCACATCAAATAAATTATTGCCTGTTTAAGGAAGAGAGAGTGGGTGAAGAAAAGAGTATACAATCTGCTGGGGTTTTTATCCCCCCCCCCACCTTGCACTGAAACCATGAGCTTGTGAGATCCATGCAATACCTATTGGTGATGGCTTTTCTGACTGATGGGTTAAGTAGACAGCTGGCAGACAAAATGCTAAGCCTGCTTTTGAAGACTTGGAAGGACAAGTAGGTAAAGATGTGAAAGGTGCTAGGTGGGTATGTAAGAAAACAGATATACATTATATATATATATATATATATATATATATGTATATATATATACATATATATATATATGTCAATTGGTAAAATGAGATGATCAGCCATTGCTAGATTTTAAGGAGGCAATATCGTATAATGGAGTTGACATTGGTCTGGGAATTAGGGAACCTAGATTCTAGGCCCATCTCTGACACTAAGTAGCCAATTCTCAGATTGATTCACCTCCTTAGTTTTGTAACCTATAAAAAGAATGAGTGGGGCAGACTTGATGACCTCTAAGGTCCCTTTCTATTCAAAAGGTTTATGATCCTGGGATGTCCCAAAGAAAGAAACATCAGTTGTCTGAGATAATATTGAAAGAGTGATGGGGGTTAGACATGGTGAGCAACTAGAAATGTAACTCCACCCAAAGGAATCAACCAAATTACTTCCTTGAGCTTTCTAAGGAGCATTGGTTTGGGATTTGGGAGACTTGAGCTGAGACTCTAGTATAAATCTCTAGCTGTGATATTTGGGACAAGTAACTTGAATAAGCACAAAGGGACAGATTCATTAACTTCTCTAGATTTTTCCATAAAATGAGCAGGTTGGGCTGTTTTGATGAGAGTCTTTAGCGGAGACAACCTGACTATTCAACAGAAATGTTAGGAAATTCTTGCTTAAACAGGAATTTCCCAAAAGGGTTCTGACATCCTTTTTCAGCTTTAATCCATTTTATGAATGAATGACTTTTTAAGACCTTTTCCCGCTTTATTATTGTATGCTATACACTGTGGCTGTGCATTTATAGCCAATTCTTTGATGCAAGGGTTGATTAAACAACCTGTTCATTGAAGTTCTTTCTTTCCTCGAGCTCATTCTCATTATGTTATTCTATTTGTCTACATTTTTTGCATAAGTTGGATTGAGCTAAGTGAGAATCTAAAAACCCATGTATGGACACCCGTATTCTTTTGGTCTCAAAGATTTCTAACCTCAGAGACATTCTTAGCTCTTTGCTCTCACATCTGATATGATGGAATTTAACATAATTAAACCCCAGCATTGTGCTTAGTCCTGACCCCAGTGCCAAAATTAGAATCAGAGGTTTGGAGATTGAAGGAAACTTAGAGAAACTCCTTTCAAAGATGAGAATATTGAGGTTCATAAAAATAAAAGGACTTGATTAAGGTCCCAGAGGTGGTAACTAATAGAACTGGGATATGAACTGAGATGGTTTGTCATTGAATCTAGGAGTTTTCGTATTGTGTTATGCATCTGCAAGATGTGGGTATAGTTTCTCTAAATTATACACCCAATTTTAAAAAATACTAGTTAAATAGCTCTGGAAAATAAGAAATTATTTTATAAAATCATCCCAACTAAATAGATAAAATTGGAGGGGAACTGGAATTCCAACAATATAATTAAGTCAAAGAAAAACTAAAATCCTGTATATAACCCTTGAATAGGGAAACCCAGAAAAACCAAAATATGTCTAAATTTCAGGATCTTGGATCTTAATTGTGAGTAAAGAAATAGTATTAGCTTCATTACTATATTCTTATTTCATTAAATATTTCCAATTATATTAAAATTAACATTCATTTTTAAATGTTCAAGTTCCTAATTATCTCCTTTCCCTGCCCATATCCATTCAGAAGGCAAGCAGTATAATACTGATTACATATGTGAAGTCATGCAAAATATATTTCCATATTAGTCATGTGGCAAAATAAAACCCATCTCATAAAAACTCAAAGTAAATTAAAGTGAAAAAAAGTATGCTTCAGTCTATATTCAGAGTTCACTAGTTCTCTCTATGGATATTGATTATATTTTCCATTATAATTCTTTGGAATTTTCTTGGATTACTGTATTGATCAGAAAAGCCAAAACATTTACAATTGATCATCATAGGCTGCTATTTTGTGTACTATGTTCTCCTGATTCTGCTCACTTCAATTTGTATTAATTTATATAAGTCTTTCTAGGTTTTTCTGAAACCCTCTTGTTCATCATGTCTTATAGAGTAATAGAAGTATTCCAATATAATCACTTATCACAATTTGTTCAACCATTACCCAATTGATGGATAATCCCCTGCACTTCCAATTCTTTGTACCACAAAAAGAATGAATATATATGTATATATATATATATGTATATATATATTTGTATATATATACATATATATATATATATATATATTTGTATAAATATGTCCTCTTTTATCGGAAATTAACTTTATCAAGCCAGTTGATTCACCAATTAGGGGAAAGTTCTTGGCGGTTTGGGTTAACTGTCCCCTAATTATCAACTTTCTGGAAGATGGGTTGTGTGAAGTCAACTGAATTATAGCTCCTGTGAGGAAAAAAGTGGGGAGCAACATGAAAGAGTGGAGCCATTATATCTATCTCTACTACTGTTTCTATCTCTATCATCAGATAACATGAGAAAAATGTCTTCCTCAGTCCTCCTTTGTATGATCTTGGTCAAGTTTTCATACTATCTTTCTCCAGATCCTCTACAACCTGATGCTACATGGACTTTCCATCTTTAGTGTCCTTTGTATAATATATGCTTTATCCAAAGTAAAAACTCTACTCCTCTGAATATGACCTGAATTTCTCTATGTCTATTCCACTGTTCAGACAGTCCCCCATTCCTAGAGTACCTTCCCTCTCCATCATCAAAGTCCACCACAAATGCTACCTCCTCCAGGCAGTATTCCATGATCCCCTCTAGAGAGTAATAGCCTTCTTCCTCAGTTCTTATGTAGTTTACATTTTAGTGAGGGCAGATTACACAAAAAAGGAAGTTGAAAAATGGGATGGGGTGGAAGAAAGTACACGCACACACATACATTGTACAAAAGTTCAGAAAGTCATAAATAGAGCTGTGAGAGGAATGAAGGTTGACTTCTTTGATACCTTTCCAAATTGGACTCTATAGGAGGAGTCACTACCCTGGTACCAGTCCTTATTACTTCACAACTAGACTATAATAGCCTATTAATCAATATATATATATAAAATATATATATATATTTTATATATATACATATATATATATATTTGTATAAATATGTCCTCTTTTTTCTGAAATTAACTTTGTCAAGCCAGTTGATTCACCAATTTAGATTCAATGTCTGTATTAGGGGAAAGTTCTTGGCGGTTTGGGTTAACTGTCCCCTAATTACCAACTTTCTGGAAGATGGGTTGTGTGAAGTCAACTGAATTATAGTTCCTGTGAGGAAAAAAGTGGGGAGCAACATGAAAGAGTGGAGCCATTACATCTATCTCTACTACTGTTTCTATCTCTATCATCAGATAACATGAGAAAAATGTCTTCCTCAGTCCTCCTTTGTATGATCTTGGCCAAGTTTTCCTGCCTTATCTCTTTCCTTTCCAGTCCATCCTTAACTCAGCTGTCACATTTATATTCTTAAAGCCCAGATCTAGTCATGCCACCATACCACCAATTATGAAATCCAATATTTGGTATTTAAAGCCATATATAACCTGCCCCTTTTACCAGTCTCTTTAGTTTTAAATCCCTCCAAGCACTTTGAGATCCAATGATTGGCTTCACTTTAGTTCCCAAAAATAAGATACTCCATTCCCCCAAATCTGGTCACTTTTCCTGACTTACTCCCATGTGTGAAACTTTTTGTCTTAGATTTTGTGCTTTCCTTCAAAACACAACTAAAGCCCCATCCCTGAAAGAAGCTTGTTTCAGTCATCCTTAAGCTTGGTGCCTTCTCTTAGAGACTAGCCCCAGGAGTAACTAGGTGGTACAGTGGATAGAGCACTAGGGTTCAAATCTTGCCTTAGACATTTGATACCTACTAGCTGTGTGACCTTGTGAAAGTCATTGAAGAAATCATTATCCCACAAAAACAAAAAAAAGGAAAAAAGGAACTTTCCCCCCAATTTATCCTAACTATACTTTTTTTAAAAACATAATTGTTGTCTCCCCAATTAGATTTTGAAAGTCTTGAGGGTAAAGATACTTTCAAATTTTGTTTTTCCTTTCTTTGTAACCCTAGTGCTTGAAACAACACCTGACACTTGGTAGACTTTAATCAATGCTTCTTGACTTGACTTGTCATAATGGAGAATGGAAGAAGCATTGAAGGACTGGAGAAGGGTAAATGATCTGATGGGGAAGAACCTAGCTAGAACCTCCAAACTGTAGACTAGTGAGTTTGACTGACATTTCTGGCAAAATTCTAGGACATATAATTAAAGATGAGGTCATTAAATATCTAGGAAATGAGGTGGTAGTCACAAAGAATCAACTTGATTTGAACAAGCACACGGCCTGCCAGACTAACTTTATTTCCTTCTTTGACAGATTTACTAAACTGGCAGATTAGAGGAGTGCTATAGGTATAATTTGTCTAGATTTTAGCAAAATGCATAATAATTTTATGTGACAATATGTTGTCCTATCAGGCTGATAATAGCACAATTCAATGAATTTGAAACTGTTTTGATGACCCAAAGCTAGTTAGTAATAACTATTAATAGTACAGTGCAACTTGTAAAGTTTGGAGTGGGCTGTCCTGAGGATCTGTTTGGTATTAAACTTTTGAGGATTTTAATCAATGACTTGAATAAAGGAAGAGATGGCTTATTTATTGGATTTGCAGATGACATAAAGTTGGGAGGGAGTTAACATACTGGATGATAGAATCAAAATCCTAAAAGATTTCAATGTTGAGTTGAATCTAAGTAAATAATCATCAATTCAGTCTAGTTGAAGCAGCAAGTCATACTGTGGGAAGCTAAAAAGCAGCATGCACTGGGCAAATCAAACCACTACTATCATGATCATTATCTCTTTTCAGACCCCAATAAGATCATTCAGGATCCTGAATTCCAAAACCTTGGGAATATATCAGTACTCCCCAAATCATGAAACATGCTTTCTACTCAGTCTATGATTGAGGGCAGAAATCACTGTGGAATATGTTCCTCATCAAGGAACAACTGTTGATCAACTGCAATTAAACAGGCTTATGAGCTCAAGAAATACCCCCCTCATACTAACATTCTTACTTTCCACCCAACTCTCACAATCATGTGACAGGGCAGGACTTCTATAGAGAATGAGCCATCCAACTACAATCAAATGCTAACCACAGGCAAGGCAGTCAAACTAGTCAAAGGAGCAAGATGTTCTATCAGAGAAAGGGGAGGAAGCATATGCCAGGCAAGTCAAACCACTGCCACTTTGGCCACCAGTTCCCCTCATACCTCAAAGCAGACAGCACAGAACCCTGAATCTAATACCCTTGTGAAAAATAATGCTTTTAGGCATCATTCTGGTAAGTAAATCCTGTGGAGATACAGTTGACAAAGACTCTTGCAGTTGCTATAGTCCCAGTCTTTCTTGCTGCCTTCTGTTTTTCTTTCTGAGGACCCTGACATGAGAAAATTGCAAGTGAATTGGATATTGATTAGCATGACTGGAGATAACCTGGATACAGTGGGGGATCTTGGCTTTTTTAAGTTTAGGTGATTCCCAGGTCTGTTTGACTGAGCAAAAACCCATTCAGTGATTAATAGTAGTCAAGAAATGAGGTGAAGAATGGCCTCTTTTACCCAGTTAAAAAATCAGTCTAGTAGGGGAAGACCACCAGAAACAATCGCTATTTACAATTACGCTGAAACCCAGACACTGAAGAGCCAGAAAAGTTCTAGTCACCAAGGTCCTTGGTACTATCAAATGGTTCAACATCAGAAAATCATAGGAATTATCAGTGGAATTACCATACTTTTGGTGCTGCACATTAAGGGACATGAAACTTTTCCATCTGACTCATTTCTGACGCCTTCCATATAGATTGTTTCCATCAGAACAATATTAACCATTGAGGGCAGGGACCACCCTTCCTTTCTATCTATATCTTCAATATTTAGCATAGTAATATAAACTTGGAGGAGGAATTTCTCCTCATCAGAGGTCTTCCAACAAGGGCTGGATGACCATTTAAAAGATACTTTGTAGGGGTTTTCAAACCTCAAACCTCACAAAATATCTTGGGGTGTTTTATGGGCTAATTCCTTTCTTAAGGAACATATCTTAAATGGAGATCACTCTGTTTCACATTGATAGACTAGCAATAGGTCCCAGATCAAGCCCACTTGATAATTGTTGGCTCAGAGTGAATATAAAATAGCAATCATTTCTGTTTTGGCAGAATTTCTGAGGGTCTTCCCCTTCTGGGTTGATTTATTTTGACTAGCTAAAAGAAGAATTATCTGCTTAAGATTTTTACTCAGCTTTAATTGCTGGATAGGTATTGCCCAAGACATATTAAGACCTATTTTAAAAAGACCTCAGATTTTTAAAGGCAGTCTCCCACTGCATCCAGGGCCGTCTGTAGTCATCTTGATTCAAATTTTTCCAACAGACCATGATAACCTGGAAGGAGAAAGTGAGGCTGGTGACTTTGTACAGCCTTTCCGCACTTAAATCCAATTCCCTTGTATGTTATGTCATCACCTGCCTGATGTCATGGTCCTCTTCGAGAAAGAAGGACAACAGCAACAGCAACAACAACAATATTTTATAGAGGACATTCTTTTTTCAGGTATACATTAGACTAGATCTCCAACGAAGTCCTCTTTACTTCTGTAATTGTGTGGAACTGGAAATAGCACTAAAGATAACTTCCAGGTGAACTCAGAGCTTTATGGGAAGTATGTAGGGGTCTCCTTGTTTGGGACCTGGGGATTAACAGTCCCCTATAACCCATGGTCTTCAAGTCATTTCAAGATGAATTCTAGTTCTTCCCAATTTGCTGCCGTGTTTTGACTTGTCCAATATTGAATTCTTGGACTGTAGTAACTCTGTTAACTTATGAACAAATGTTAGGCTTTTTGAGGAGTGGAGTCATGGGTTCCATTCATGTATTCCAAAAGATTATGGACTTAGAGCTGGATAGTAGCTGAAAAGTCATCTGGTCCAGTCCTCTCATTTCACAGATGAAGAAACCAATCAATTAATCAACCAAGATTTGTCTATCAATCACTTACTATGTGCAGGTACTGTGTTATGTGATAGAGATACAAATAGACAAATGAATCCCTATCCTCCAGGAACTTCTATTCTAATAAGAGATAATATTTACCCTCAACAAGTCTCCCCAAGGTAAAGTGACTGGTAGTTAAATTAAAGATTGAAATTCCAAATATTTTAAGTCCAAATCCACCTCTCTTTTCCCTAGTATTATGCTAACCCTTAGTGAATCCTGATACTTGGAGCTTGGGCAGGATTTTTAACTTTGTAATTCTGTTTAGGACCTAGACATTTGTCTTTTCTGAAACTTAATTACCTATCTATAAAATTAGGTGATATAGTGTGGTATCAAGGAGTATTGAATTTGAATCTTTCCTCACACCCTCTACAAGTCACTTTGCCTCTCCAAGGCTCAGTTTTCTTGCTTGTGAAATGGAGATGAGTGGCTTCTACATAGCAGGTTATGAGAGTCAAATGAGAAAATATATGAAAAGTACTTTGCAGCTCTTGTATATTAGTCTATAAGTAATCTACGCATTAATTTTGTTGTTCAGTCATTTCAGTCACATCCAACTCTTTCTGATCATATTAGGGATTGTTGTCTTGGTAAAGATATTGGAATGGTTTGCCATTTCCTTCTTTAATTCACTTTACAGATGAGGAAACCGAGGCAAACAGAGATAAGTGACTTACCCAGGGTCACACAATCTAATAAGTGTCTGAGACCAGATTTGAAGTCAGGAAGTCTTCCTGACACTTTATCCCCTGTGACACCTTAGCTGCCTTAATTATTATGCTGCATATTATTATTTATGGTAGCCTATAAATAGTAATATTAGGAATAAGAAAAATAATGCATATTCATCTCCCCACTTTGAGAACTTGCATGCCTTTGTTACCCCTGCCATCTACAACTGGTGGGAGATGAGGCTAAGCCAGAGCTGCAGACTTCAGAAAAGGAAGAAGCAATTGTGAAAACACAGACATGCAGTATTAATTGTGTTATTAGAGCTGCTGCTACACCCTAGTCCTGCTGAAGGGTCATCCATCTTTGCTCTGTTGAAGGGACAGAAAGTGATTAATGCAGCTGGCTAGTGTCCTGGGGACCACCTCTGGCTACTCCTCTTTCCGATGAGGTTTGAGGAATTCATCAGGAAAGGGCAGTGGAGGGGGGAGGGAGGTACCAGGAGGGGAGAGCTTCCCACTGTCCTAATTTCTCCGTCTGCTTCTTTAGAAAGCGACAGTCTTGATCAGGATCCAATACTCCCTCGCCGTGGGAGCAAGAGATAATCAGCACAGATGTACTCCTCTGAAAGCTCTGCCTGGAGCTGTCAAGGCATTGAGGAGAGAGGGACAGAGACAGAAAGAGACAGAGACAGAAACCGAGAGCTCTTTAATCTTTTCTTAAATCTGTGAATTTAAAATAAAATCATAAAAATAATTCTAATAGATCACAGCTCAGTTTGTGCTGATATTGTTGAAATCTTCAAGCCTGGAGTTAGGCCCTGGTCCACAGGGCCAGTGCTGTCTTCTTTAGTAGCTCTCAGGAAGTCTCCTTTCTAAAGTCGAAATTAGGGAGAAATGATCAAAGTTTTGAACCCGATCCCAGGGATTTGGATAATAATTGCAATTATATAGTGACTTAAGATTTACAAAGCATATCATACCATTGAACTTCACAAGTATTCAGTTAGGTAAGTGTAATTATTATCCCCATTTTATAGATGGAAAAAACTGTCAGTTTCAAATCCTATGATTTTAACTCAGGTCTTCCTGATCGCAAGTTCAGTATATTTTTATCTGTCTGTTTATCAGCTGGGTGGATAGATGGATAAAGCTCTGGAACTAAAGTCAGGAAGAACAGAACAGAATGACCCTGGGCAAATTACTAGCCTTAGCTTCTTCATCTGTAAAATGAGGATAATGAAAACATCATTTCACAGAATTGTGATGATGAAATGAGATATTATTTGTAAAGTTCACAGCACACACAATGCCTAAAGTATATAGTAGGTGCTCTATTAATGCTTACTTGATTCCTATGCTAACTGCCTCTACTGCCACCATTGAGCACTGTACTTGTCTAACAGGGAGAAACAACTGACCTTCTGACTCCCTAGGATCCCATCATACTGTCCTTGACTGGGAATTCTCAAATTTTTTAAATGGAGGAAAGGAGTACAATGGGCCCTGGCCCTATTCCACTATGCCCTTGGCCCTGGTGACAGTATCCCCAGCAGTTTCCAGATTTCTTGAGGTTTTTTCCCCACCTGAATATCTAGGTCTCTCCGACTTTCTCCCCTATCCCCAACAGAAGGTCTTAAATGACTGATCCCAGGTACATCCTTTGTAATGTTTGACCATGGGCACTTTTTAGCCATTGGGGAGTGAGGGAGGAGCAAGTCGACAATTTTTAATCAACGGGTAACCTGCATTTTGGATGTTGGAGGCTAAAAGCAGCAGAGGCAAGCATTAGTGTCAAAAGTTATCATTATTATCTCCAATAAAGGCCCCTAGGGATGTTATTCCTGTCTGTCAGTTCCACTTACCTCACTAGCCAAATGAGGCTAATACCTGTAATAAATACCTTGCAGCATGGTGGTCATGTGAACCTTATGAAATAATTTTTTTTTATTTTTTCAAAACCTCTATCTAAGTTCCAGCTATTATTCTTTGTTATTAATGATTATAATCAGTTTTTGTATTTACTTTTTAGTTTGGACCTTAGACATGTTCAATTGCTGGAGCATTCAATAACCTTCATACTATGACTTATTGATAAAGACACTGAATATTGGATTATGAATTAGCTCTGGATACTTGAATAAGCTGAACTATCTAAGGCAGAGAGTTCAAGGGCAAACAAGGCACTTTCCAATATTAGAGAGTAATTAACTCTATGGAATTCTGGAAGGAGAAGGACCATAGAGACATCTAGTCCATTGTTCTCACACATTGTTCTCACATCTCTAACCACCGATAGGTGGCATTTCAAACAGGCCTATCCCATCTCATTTTCTTTCTCCTCAAAATTCTCTTCCTTTTTCAAGTTTCCCTGTAATTGTTGAGAGCAGCACCTTCCTCCCAGTTCCCCAAGCCTGAAGCATAAGTGTCAACCTCAATTCCTCACTTTCTCTCATTGCCCATATCCAATCAGTTGTCAAGGTCTATCCATTTTACTTTTGCACTATCTCTCAAATATGCCCTTTTTACTCCTTTGATAGAGGTACCACCATTTTGTAGGCCCTCACACTGCACACCTGGACTGTTATTATAACCTGCTGGTTGATCTGCCTGCCATAAGTCGCTTCTCACTCGCTTCCATTAGTTGCCAAAATGAATTTCCTAAAACATAGGTCTATTTGATAGACTATAATGGTTCCCTATTTACCTCCAGGATCAAATACAAAATTCTTTGTGTAAACCCTTTACAAGCTAGGCTCCCCACCAGTACCTTCTAGTCTTTCTTCTTCTTCTTCTTCTTCTTCTTCTTCTTCTTCTTTTTCTTCTTTCTTCTTCTTCTTTTTCTTCTTCTCATTATCTTCTTATCTTTTTCTTCTCTTATCTTCTTTCTTCTTCTTCTTTCTTCTTTCTTCTTCTTCTTCTTCTTTTTCTTCTTCTCATTATCTTCTTATCTTTTTCTTCTCTTATCTTCTTTCTTCTTCTTCTTCTTCTTCTTCTCATTATCTTCTTTTTCTTCTCTTATCTTCTTCTTTCTTTCTTCTTCTTCTTCTTCTTCTTCTTCTTCTTCTTCTTTCTTCTTCTTTGGTAAGGCAATGGAGTTAAGTGACTAGCCCAACAGCTAAATAAGTATTAAGTACCTGAAGTTGGATTTGAACTCTGGTCCTCCTGACTGTAGGGCTAGGGCTTTATCCACTGTGCCACCTATCTGCCTCAAGCTTCCAGTCTTTTAAATTTTCTCCCCACCATCATACCACACACGATTCTATGATATGGGCCTCCATGCTCTTCCTTAATAAAGATATTCTTGGTTCTAGCATTTTCCTTGGCTATTATCCATGCCTGTAATGTTCTCCTATCTACCTTGTAACTTCCCTTACCTTTCATGTCCCAGATAAAAATCCCATCTGCTAAAGGAAGCCTGCCCCAATCCCCTTTAATTCAATGCCTTTCATCTATCCTGTCTGTGTCTTATTTTACATAGTTGTTTACACATGTGTCTCCTCCATTAGACCTTGAGCTCATTAGGACAGAAACTGTCTTTAGCTTTTCTTTGCATCCTGAGCATTTAATTCCATGCCTGATAGTTAAGAGAATAAGAAATGCTTATGATAATCTGATCCATCATTTCAACAGATAAAGGAACTGAGGGAGTATAAATGATGTAAATGATGTTATGGCAGAAAAGGATAACTGTTCTTCTTCTGAGGCAGAGCCAAGATGGCGGTATGAAGCTCACATGCTCCCAGAGCTTTTCCCTACCAAACATAAATAATGAAGCCTCTTTTCTGACATTCAAGCTACAGATCCCACCTAGAAAAGATGATTCAAAGAAACTGTCAATGGTAGATATCACAGAGAATCTCCATTGAAGGTTTGTCTCTTTTGGGGGGAAAGGGGAAGTAAAGCCCAGGAGGTAGGAGAGTGGCTCTTAGCCACAGTGCAATCCAGGTCCCAACAGTTTGACAACAGCAGAGGTCTTAGAAGCTAGATAGCAAGCTAGCAGGGAGGTACCAACCCCAAATACAGAAAACATGGGAATAAGGGGGCAAAGTGCTAAGTCAGAACCTAGACTTAAAGGAGGAAACAAACCTCTGCAAAGGCAAGGACTGGACTGTGTAGACAACATCTTGGCCAATGACAAGTCAGGGATCAGACCCCAACCCTAGCAAAAAAAAGCTTGGATCTATACTCCTCCCTATACCTCAGTAGCAGATATAAAACAACAAAGATGAGCAAAAAGCTAAAAGAATGCTCACTATAGAAAGACAACTATTCTTTGTGTAAAAATACTCAGATTTGTACAATGGCTTAGACATCATGAACTTATGATCAAGGGCAAGTACTCCTACTGAACTCTCTGAGTAGAGTTGAGTAAAATTATGAAAGGGGGTTAAAGGAGTGGAGAGGAAATGAGAGGATAGATAAATAGATGAGTGATGGTGATTGGGTATGTGATTTCATTGGTTCAGAGAACTCACAAATGAAGAAATTCCTTCTTCTTAGGCAGATTCAAACATTTTGTAAAGCTTCTAGTTTTAGAAAGAGTTGTCCAGGGCAATGAGAGACCAAGTGATTTACCCTGGGTCACATGGTCACCATTAAAGTTGGGAGAGAGATAGTCATAACTTATATGTAGATGACAGTGATGATGATGGTTAAGATGATGAAGATTATGGTGAAGTAAGTGACTTGGTGAAGGTCATATAACAAGGTAGTTGGAATTTTTGCCAATTTTGTGAACAAACTTTCTAAATTTATGAATAATTTTCGTCAGCCTATGGGCATTTTTCCCCACTGTTTTCCAGTTGAATTAAGGAAGGTGATTATTTCAGTCATTATTTCAGGCATTAGGAATTTTCCAAATGATACTACCTAACAATTTAAGAATTTTTCTTAGGAACATTATTTATTTTTCACCATTTCTTTAAGGGTTAAAGGAATTTCAATACTTTTTCAATGCTGGACAGCAATCAAATAAATAAACAAGGGAGCAAAATCTTTCCCAAAATCTTGAACTTCTATGAAGGCAGAACTAAACAAGTTAGAAAACAAAATAGAATGGAGGAAAGATGCTTTGGTTGCCTTTTTTAGATGTCTCCTTAGAGATCTGATGAAAAGTCTACCATCTTCCCATTTTTTCCTTTTTCTTCTTCCTTCCTTTCTTGCCCTTTTGTCCTTCCTTCCTTCCCCCCCCTTTTTTCTTTATTTCTATATCTCTATCTACCTCTCTATTTGCTTCTTGTTCTTTTTTCTTTTCCTCCTTCCCTTCCTATAATAAAGTTTTTATGTTTTTGCTTTGCTACTCTCAGGAGTCATTATCTCACACAAGTCTTTTCACATTTTCATTCATGTTTTCTAATTTTTTTGTTGTCACTCAGAGTATTGAAGGAATAAATACTGGGCCTGTGATTTCTCTGGTGTTAGGAACCACCCACTGGTAGATCAAACTCCAACTTCCAATGAAGATGGGCACCTTCTTTACAACCTGTAGCCTTAGAGAGATGCCTAGGCACAGGTTAGGTGACTTGTCAATGATCCCACAACCAATTCATATCAAAAATAGGACTTGAATCAAGAGGGTATAGTTAGTATGTATCCAAGCTGAGATTTGAACTTAGGTCTTCCTGTCTTTGTTTCTGTCTCTTCATTCACTATATTATGTTAATGTAATTTATTTAGTTCTTTTAAAATTGTTGAACATGCAAATTTCCCTTAGATTTTGTTGTTTGTCTGTTTTGTTTTTGTTTTTCACTATTTCGAATAGAGAAAAAATGAATATTTTTATACTTTTAGGTCCTTCTTTGTTTTTTTATGACATTATGGAGATAGGGACCTAGCAAGGAAATCCTTAAGTCAAAAAAGGTATGATCAGTTTCATGATTCATTGCTTATAATCATATTGCTCTCTAAAATATTTGCAATCCTACATCTGTAAACTGTTTCTCTGCCAATTATGTTTTAAATATTTGTTTTTTATAATCCTACAAATATTGGGTTTTAATAATTAAAATAGTTTTGCCATTCTTTGTAGGATCTAAATATCTATTTTTATCTGATATAATTACTTCAAATATTTTATTTTAATGTTGAAATATTGTTTTTCTGCTGTGTAAAAGATTTATTTTTACATATTCAAACCCATCATCTTTATCTCAGATGGTATAATAAATTAAGGCTACTACAAAAAGAGCAGCTAAGACATTTCTGTACATATGAGTGCTTTTCTTAATTCTTTCCTTTTAGTGGCATAGTCATAGAAGTGGAATGATTAGCTGGTCAAAAGGTATACATAGTTTAATAACTTTGGGGGCATAATTAAAATTGCTTACTAGGATAGCTGGACCAATTCATAACTCCACTAATACTGTATTCCTATGTCAGTTTTCCTCTAGAAGGCTCTCTAGCATTTATCATTTTTCATTTATTACTCTGGTGGGTGGGTGGGGGGTAGAACCTCAGAATGCCTTTAATTTGCATTTCTCTGATTAGCTTTTTCATACAGATATATATTTCATTTTTATCCAGATATTTATTATTTATTTTAAAAATACATTTACTTAACCCACTGAGTTTGTTGTGGTATGTGATGTTAGGTATGCTGTATAGTATGTTTATTTTTTTATAGCCTTCCATTATTTTCATGGAAATTTTAATTAAATGTGATTATATTTCCATTAGTTTAAAATATGAATTTATTCAGTCAACAATACACTCATATAAATACACATATGTGTATATTTTATACATATATGTAGATATCACCTACTGTGTTACTGACATTGTGATAAGTATTGAGGCTAGAAAGAAAAAATATGCCAAACTATTTCTCTAGCAGTTTCTCTTCATTTTTTGTGATTCATCCTGATTCATCTTAATAAAGATGATTTTTATTGGTTTAGCTTGCATCCTGCTTCTTTACTAAAGTCATTAATTACTTCGATTAATTTTTTTGCTGCATATCTTGAGTTTTCTTGGTCCCTAATCATGTTGTCTGCAGAGATATTTTAACTTCTTTTTTGCCAATACTTTTTTGCTCTGATTTTTTCCATCCTTATTACTATTGTTAAAATTTTTAAACTATGTCAAATATGAGTGACATGAGTAGACATTCTTGTTTATTACTTATTTTTAATGAATAGCTACAGAAGTATAACTAATTATTTTATGCCTGAAAAGCAGAATAGTTAAGAAAAAAGTTACATGGCAAGATCTTATATTCTATTATGAGAGATTGCATGGCAACCCATTTGGTTAGAGAGCTTCCCTAAGCCAAAAGAACTTAGTTTCAAGTCCTGTCTTTGATGCATACCAGCTATTTGAACAGCTGCCATGACCCCATGAGAATGGCATAATTCTGGGGCCAATTAAGTGATTGATGAGTGAGTCCTCACCCCAAACTACCATATTAACACAATTTCCAGCCATTTTGCTCATTATCCTTCTGACTTTTCCTGCCTGCTTTTCTACATATTGACTGCCTTTCCCCTATTCTAGTATCCTCCATTGCCCCCTACCCCTTTTGCCTCCTCTCTATGTAGAATATAAGGACCATCTTAATTTCTTGGTTTTGAATTCTCAGGGCTTAGCACAATGCTAATAAATGTTTTGTCTCTCTAGTGTCTTTCTGTTGAAGTTTATCTATCTATCTATCTATCTATCTATCTATCTATCTATCTATCTATTTATTCGTCTGTCTCTTTGTCTGTCAACCTATTTGCTTCTCTACCTATATGCATTTAGAAATAGGCTGGACAGTAGAGTACTGAGTCTCAATTCAGGACATCCTAAACACTAAGTAGATGTGTGACTCTGAGAAAGTCACTTAAATGAGATTTACCTCAGTAATAGCACTTACTTGATAGGATTGTTGTGAAGATCAAATGAAATGTCATGTGTAAAGTGCTTAACACACACTGGATGATTAATAAATCCTTCCTTCCCTTTCTAACATCTACCTATACAAGATATTTAATCTCTCAGTATCTCTGACAAATCTGTAGCAGTGCAAATTGTAGAGAAGGTTCCAAACTTCCTCAGTATGTAGGATTTCTTCATTTTGGAGTTCCCCAGAAGAACAAAATTGCAGCTTTAATTGTTTCCCTATGTTCAAGTGTGCTTCTGCAATATATGGGCTATGAAATTCTATATAAATTTTTTCCAACATTTAACCACAATATCTACCATTAATTAATAGGAAAATGAACTTTAGTTTGATAAGAGGAACATTAGACTAGATAGTCAAAAGACAAGTTTTTATCTAGTCCCTTCCATCACTAGTTATGATTGGATAAATTGCTCCCTTCTTATACATCAATTTCTTCTTATGTAAAAAATGAGGAGGATAAAATATTGATAAGCTTGCAAGCCTCCAGAGGAGATCAACAGAAATGGTGAGGTCATGTCAAATGAGCATATCTTGAGAGAATCGTATAATCTGTAAAAGAGAAGACTTAGGAAGGACTCAAGGTGTCTTCAGGTGCTTGAGGAAGCACCATTGGGAAAAACATTTAGATTTGTTTGGGTACCAAGAACAGAACCAAGAGCAATGTGTCAAAGTTGCAGAGAGGAAAACCTCCCTAACAATTAGAGTGGAATGGACCATCTCTGGAGATAGCAGGTGTCTCCCCAGGGGAGGTCATTAAACAAAGACTAGATAGTAGACTAATTGTGAGATCTGTGGGAGAAGGCATTTTGTTTCAGGTATGGGCTGAACTAATTGGCAACTAAGGTCTCTTCTGACCCTGAGATTCTGTGATTTTTTTTTTGAAAGTCAGCAATTATGGTCCTTGGATTGTTTGCCAATTCTTGACCTAGAGAATCCTGAAAGTTCTCCCATTTAGCATGTTACTTGAGGTCAGAATTTTTTGCCTTTCTAAACACTCAATGCTTAGTCCAGATCTAGTACATAGTAGGCACTTAATAATAAATGCTTATGAAATGATTTACTCATAGCTCTAATACTCTTTATTTCTCTATCTTTCAATCTTCATGTGCATAACTATCACTGCATTTTTATTTTTTTAAAGTATTATTTTTTCTCTCATATTTATCCTTTCACTATTCCCCCTGTCCTCCAAGAGATGAAATCCTCATGAAAAAATGCCTTCTCTTTCTCAGAGCCATCAAATCATGGATTATTAGAGCAATATGTAGACCTAGAAGATCTTGCCTTATCCCTTCATTTTACTGATTAGGGAAACCAAGGATGGAGAAGATAAGGAAAATATTCCAGGTCATGGAAGAGATTAATGGCAGTACTCTCTTGGTTCTCAAAGGCAGCATAAGGATAAGCATCTATTAAGCATCTACTATGCATCTAGTACTCTGCTAAACTCCTTAGAAATACTATTATTTCATATGACATATGATTATAGCAACAGTCCTATGAGGCAGGTGCTATAATTATTCCCATTTTACAACTGAGGAAACTAAGGAAGGGAGAGATTAGATGACTTGCTCAGAACTCACATAGCTAATAAAAGTCTGAGATCACTATTTAAACTTTGAACCTTCATGACTCTGGTGCTTTATCTATACTCTTCTACCATATTGCTGCAAGCATTTATTAAAGATTTACTACCTACTAGGCCAGGGGATACAAATACTTAAGTAAAGAAAGCCATTCCCTGCCCTCAAGATGCTTACCTTCTTTTCTTTTCTTTTTTGCAAGGCAAACGGGGTTAAGTGGCTTGCCCAAGGCCACACAGCTAGGAAATTATTAAGTGTCTGAGACCGGATTTGAACCCAGGTACTCCTGACTCCAGGGCCGGTGCTTTGTCCACTACGCCACCTAGCTGTTACAGAAGCTTACCTTCTAATGGAGATAAAAGGATAAATTCATTAATAATATAAAGAGAAATGAGATATGATACCTATCCTTCAAGAATTTACAAGTTTGTTAGTCTTTACATTGTCTGTTAGCCTTCTTTGGGGGGGTGGGGGGAGGGAAGCAAGATTAGGGGGTAAAATTGTAAAAAAAAAAATCCAAAAAAGGAATTTACAAGTAAATAAAGATTGTGATTCTTTAGAGTTAGGAAAAAAACCTTTAGAGGTATGTAGGTGAAAAAGATTTATAGAAGTAAATGTGTTACAAATAGCTTGTGCAAGAGAGAAGTGCAAATAAGGGATGTGAATTTAGAATAGGGAGCATTAACTATCATCTGGTATATCAAGGAAAGCTTTATGGAAGTGGTGGTGTTGGAGCTGAGCCTTCTCTTTCATATCTATATGGATGTACTATATATACATTATATGGACACATACTATAAGTACATACAAAATATAATTTAATATAGATGAAGTATTCTGAGATGTCTGGAGGGCAAGATAAGGAGGACTAGACTATGTAAAAGCTGAATGATGGGCAAAGTAAGGTTAAATATGCAAGGAGCTGATATTGGTAGACAAATACACAGAAACATTTGTTGCTGCATCTGTGTTTGGGTTAAATTACTTTGTCATTTTTTAGGTCAAATTAGCCCTTTTCTTGAGGTGCCATTCTCTCCTGGTCTAGTTCCCAGCACAGCTACACTCTAAGGTCTAAAGTTTAATGTAAATTGAGAAGAGAATGTTCACTATTAGCAGAACAAAAATCATTTAACAGTATAATAGAAAGAACCCTAACTCTGCAATCAGAAGTTCAAATTTCATTTCTAATGAATTCTATGTCTGTGAACTTGGATAAGATACCTAATTTGTCGAGGCCTGAGATTCCTCATCTGTCAAATAATGGTGTTAAACTGGAAAGACTTTGAGATCCCTTTCAGCCCTAGACTTAAGACTTTTAAACTTTCTCAATCACTGGAGAATCTGGAAGACAACATTGGCTCTTATAAATGGGTCTTCTTATCAAGCCATAATGAGAATGGCCTATGATGTCCCTCTTTCTCTTTCTGTCATGCTTCCTTAGCAAGAATGGACAGCAGATGAAGCTCTTTCTATGGATTTTGTGTAAAATGGCACTAGAGTTTCATCAGTTTCATCAGATTGTTGAATTGGCATTCTATTCAGATAGGAGGTGGACTGGATGACTTCTCCAAGCCCTTTGTAGTCCTTGGATTATACTTTTCATGGAGAATTTAAATCCTTTCAGAAGAAAGGAATTCTCTACAATCATGTTCCAGGATTTAACGATCCTTACCAACAAGAAATTTTCCATTTTTATCCTGAATCTTTCATGCTTCATGTCATCTATTCCTATTCTCAATTGAAATTCCTCCCACCCAAAAGAATCAATATTGATTATCCCTCAGGACTATTCCTGAGGTAGGGCAATGAAAACAGTATCTTGTGTCAGGGAACCCAAGAAATTGGAAGTGGACCACATGCCGAGTTTCAGGCCCTCTCAATCAGAAACACCAGCTCTCCTACCCATGCGTCCCTATCTCTACTGGTTTTGTAGCTAGCTGGCCTCCCTGACACTACTTACCATGCCTGCATAGATATTTACTATTTTCTCTCCCTCTTCCATTTCCCCTGCCCCCCACCCTCTGTCCCCAAATAGCCATATGGCTTCCATTACTGCTAATGGAAGACACTCATGCAAGCTGAGGACTGAATAAGACCCCATTAATCCTGCCACCCTGATGCTCAGGAGCACATGTGAATTATTCTGTCACTCCCTGACAAATCTCAAGACCCCAAAGTCTTCACATTTCCCTGTAATGCTCTAATGGCCTGCTTCTGTTGCTATGGCAACAGTGGAACAATGTTTGATGGAGTCCTCTGAGTACCTGAGGTGAAAGAGAAAGGAGGAAGTTTGTAGCCATGGGTCATTGTACTACTGGTGTTCGCATTAGTGTTGCTATGATGGTTTCCTCAGTTGTTAATCATGTTAGTCAAATTCCACTACAGCAAGGAAGAACAATGACTCTGGACCAGGGTTATGCCAAGTTAAAGTGGATGCTCTGTTCTCTTTTAGGCCTGAGCAAAGGTGATATGCTTTGCCTCAGCCTGGGACAGGTTCCAGTTGTAATACCGGTCAATGATTTTCCTCCTTGACCAATGGGTTTCATTGAAATGGAGCCCATATAGGGATCTTTCCTGGTTTGTTGAATGTGTGTAAAAATGATAAGGAACAGAGAGATGAGCACATAAGGAGTCCATTGGGCATAAAAAATTTCTGAAGCTGCATTGTCACAGCACTAGTTAGAAAAAAAAGAAAAACAGGAAGGATAGGGAATTCCTTAGACAGCTGGTGATAATAGGAGAGAACTGATATCTCTGTGCCTCCCCTATTTCTCGTTTTATATTAATGTGTTATGTTTCTCTAAAAGGGAAGCTATCAAGGCTTACTGTGTTCCCAAAGGGCCATGCTTGATAAGGCTCCCAAAGTAAAGAGTCTAGATTTGGGTTCCAGGAGCTAGAGTTTCAGTTCAAGACCCAGTTACTTAGTGACTTTAGGGGGACAATACCTTATAAGAGAATCACAGGTTATAGAGTTGGGAGAGAACTATGAGGTTATCTTTTCTACACCCTACATTTTACAGATAAGGAAACTGAGGCACGGGGATGCTAAGTAACTTGCCCAAGGGTTCATAAATGATCAGTGATAGTAAGAGGATTTTGTTTATGTCCCTTAACTGCAAGTTCAGTGTTCTTTCCCCTTGAGCAGTGATTTTCAAATTTTCACATATTGGTAGATGCTTCTGTTTATACAAAACTTTAGCAGCACCCTTGTATTCAAATGTTCCAATATTAGTTTTTAAAATCATACAAGCATTCATGTAGATAAATAAACTTCTTATTTCAGGGTTCCTTGAAGGATTATGTGAACCTAAGATGAACATTGTCTTAGAACTACTCTTTTGTGCTTTGGGCCAATTAACTACCCTCCCCCCTTTTCTGACTTCAATTTCTCCATCTTTAAATTAAAGGACTGGACTAAATACTGTCTATGATTTCTTCCAGGTTTATATACTCTTATCATTTATCAGAAACCTTGATTTTAGTCGTGGCTATGACACTAACTAGCTGCAGGACATATAACTCCTTAATCTTCTTTTTTCTTTTTGACTTGGAGGATTTCACTTCTCCAGCATTATTGTTCATTGTACCAAAGAGTATTAAGGAATGGAATATGACTCTGGAGTCAGGGGACCTTAGTTCAAATATCACCCCTGACACTAACTCTTTTTATAATTCTGGGTAAGTCAGAGGTCAACAGTAACAAAAACAATAGTAGCTTGAATTTATAATGGGCTTTGAGGTTTGCAAAGGATTTTGCATACACATTTACCTGATCTCATTCACAACATTGTGAAGTAAATGGTATTATTATCCTCACTTCACAGATTTGGAAGATGAGGTTAAAAGAAGTTTAAGTGATTTCCCCAGAATCACACAGCTAGTAAATGTCTGAGGCAGCATTTGAATTCTAGTCTTCCAAATTCCAGGTCCAACACTCTATCCATGGCACCATCTAGCATCTACTTGACTTTCTTAGGCCTCAATTTCTTCATCTGCAAAATGAAGATGATTGACTAGATGGCTTTTGCGATCTCTTCTGGCTCTAAGTAAATGATCCTGAACCCCACATTTTATAAATTAAAAAAAATATTAGCCCCAGAGAGGTGAAGTAGCCAAATTTAACAAAATTCAATGAATATTTATTCATCAATTGAGTGTATTCTAGATGCAAGGCACTTAGACAAGTCCTATGGATACAAAGATGAGATAAGATACAACACTTTCCTCTAAGGAGCTTATGATCTTGTAAAGAAGTTGACATATCCACAAAGCTAAATAGTAAGGCAAGAAGAAATCTGATTGAATGGGAGGAGAAAGTCCTTAAAAAAGCTAAGCAGAGGAAAGGACCCTGCCCAGCAGGAGGGACTAAGGAAGCTTTCATTAAAGCTATGGAAGCTGAATTGGCATTTGAGGAAAGGGAAGTCATTCAACAAGTGGACACTGAGAAAGAAATTCACAACTGCATAGAGATGTTTGAAAGGCTTAAGAATCGTTAAGTCTGGTCATAGGTGCATAGGATGTAGTTTCATACAACTGAGAACTGCAGGGGATCTTAGAAATGATCTGTTCCCAGCTTTTCTTTTGACAAAAACAGAACAAAACAAAACCAAAAAAATCACAAGGAAGATAAAGCAGAGAGAGGCAATAAGCAAGAGTATTTTTCACAAGGTCACCCCAGAAAAGAGAAAGAACTGATGGCCACAGTAATTAGAAGGATGAAGCAAGCAAACTCTCATTAATAGCTTAAAGTTCAGCCTGAGGGGGCGTGTGAAAGAGAGGGAGAGAGGGAGAAAGGGGAGAGAGAGAGAGAGAGAGAGAGAGAGAGAGAGAGAGAGAGTCAGTCACTTTATCAGATATTCCTTAGTCAAGTAGTTAAGTGCAGCTAGGATTGGCCATGTAAGAGCTAAATATTATGTATGCTCAAAAATATTTGTTGAATTAATGAATGAATGTTTTATCTCATAAAAACTGATATTTCTAATTTAACTGTAAATATAAGAGCAGAACTGAGTGATGAACAATGATTCAAACCAAGAGACTGAAAAGGAGGTAATGGAAAACAATCATGAATAGAACGATTGACAGCCTTTGGTCACACTCAGGATACTAGTTGACAGTATTCTTTTATGATGACCTACAAGTATTTCCTATATGTCATTAAGGAAGAAACTATCCATTGTCAGCTGTACCATTGCAGAAATAAATGTCTATGGAGAAAGAAATAATGGTTTCATATTTCTGGTGATTCATAAATGCTTGTTGAGTTGAACTACAGTGATTAAGGCATGAGATTTATACATTTACTAACTGTATGAAGAGGTACATATAATGTGTTTTGTGTGTGTGTGTGTGTGTGTCTGTGTAGAAGTGTTTAACTTTTAGAAACTCTTGCTTATTTGTTGCCTTGTGTCATTATTATTTTTAATTGTCATTATTATTATTAATTTATTCTGTGATGCTTGTATAAACAGCCTGGGCTAGTGGATCAAGACTTAGGGTCAGAGTCAAAACCATTCTACTTCTGTTACAAAGCTCTGAATTCCCCTGGACCAGTAATTTAACCTGTCACTGCCTCAGACAATACTCAATATCCTTCATTATAGGAAAGATACGGATCAGTCTTCTCAATGGAGAATATCTCTCTATAAGTCTTTTTTTTTTTTGTAAGGCAAACGGGGTTAAGTGGCTTGCCCAAGGCCACACAGCTAGGTAATTATTAAGTGTCTGAGACAAGATTTGAACCCAGGTACTCCTGACCCCAAGGCCGGTGCTTTATCCACTACACCACCTAGCCGCCCCTCTCTATAAGTCTTATTCCCTTCTCCCATTGGTGAGTTTTCCTGAAACAACATGATCTGGAAGGACCCAGCCTGGCCTTCATTGCCATCTCAGCACTTAGCACTAATACATAGTAATTAACTAATAAATGCATTTTACCAGTCCTCCCTTCTTTTCTTCCTTCCTATCAACAATTATTTATTAGGTATCCACTGTGACCCAGGAACTGTGCTAAGTATTGGGGAAAGAAATAAAAAGGATGAAGCAATCCTTACATTCAATGATGGTGATAACTAGAAGGAACCCAGTGGAAGACTTGACTGATTCACCTTAAAGATAGGTAGATGATAAATAGATAGATAGATAGATAGATAGATAGATAGACAAACAGACAAACAGACAGACAGATAGACAGACAGACAGACAGACAGACAGATAGATAGATAGATAGATAGATAGATAGATAGATAGATAGATAGAGGTAATAGGCTATTCAATTTTGACAGGCTTTCTTGTACCTACTATTGTCCCATTACTAAGCATCATTTCAGAATTATAGAATCTAAGAGATGGAAGAGGTCATCTGGATTATCTCCTTTAAACTATCCCCCAGAAATGACCTTTCAGCGTCTACTTGAATATCTTTAGTCAGGAAAGTTCCCTTAGTTCCAGGCAGGCCATTCCTCTCAGGGTAGATCTAATTAAGTAGAGAGTTGTTGTTGAGCTTTTTTTCCTGACAATATCCAAATTTATTTCTGCACCTTTTAACTATCATATCCAATTGGATAACGTTTTTGCAAGTCTTCTCTTGGTTAAGTATCCCTAGCTTCTTTGGCCATCTGTCACATGACCTACTACTTGTCCCCTCAGCCTGCCAGTCTCCCTTTCTTTTTAAAAAATATTTATTTATTTTCATCTTTATGCACAAGCATATTTCCAAGTGACAAAATTTCCCTACACCTTCCCTTCCCACCCCCCCCCTCAGCAGGGAATAATCAGGTTAGCACTTTACATACATATTTTGTTAAATATGTTTATAGATTAGTAATTTTTGGCATGATGAATTAGGATTAAAGGAAAGAGATACATAAGAGATAATTTTTTTAAAGTTTTCATCATATTCAGTAGAGGTGGTTTTTTTCTGCGTGTTTTGTTTTGTTTTGTTTTTCTTCCTCTGGTTGGGTTTAATGTAGTCCATAACCAGTCAAATACAGTTGTTCTAGCTCTCTGGACTGCTGAGAGGAGCTGTTCATCTCACAGTGTTGCTATTGATGTGTACATTGTTCTCTTGGTTCTACTCCCTTAGCTCAGCATCAGATCCCATAAATCATTCCATGCTTCTCTAGAGTTTCTTATAGAACAATAATATTCCATAGTATTCATGTACCATAACTTGTTTAGCCATTCCCTAATTGATGGGTATCTCCTCAATTTCCAATTCTTTGCCACTACAAAAAGAGTTGCTGTAGGACTTTCCCCCATTTTTAAAATCATTTCTGGTTATAGACCTAGAATTGGAATTGCTGGGTCAAAGGTATGAACAGTTTATTGTTCTTTGGGCATAGTTCCATATTGCTCTCGAGAAAGGTTGAATGTGTTCACAATTCCACCAGCAATGCATCAATGGCCCAATCCTCCCACAACCTCTCCAACATTATCATCTTCCCTTTTCTCATTTGGGCTAATGTAATAGGTGTGTTAATTTACATTTCTCTAATCAATAGTGATTTGGAACATTTTTTCATATATAGCTTTAATTTTTTCATTTGAAAACTGTCTGTTCATATCCTTTGACCATTTATCAATTGGGGAATGACTTATGACCTTATAAATTTGATGCAATTCTCTATATAATTTGGAAATGAGACCTTTAGCAGCACTCTTTGTTGTGTAGATTGTTTCCCAGCTTTCTGCTTTCCTTCTAATTTTGTCAGCATTGATTTTATGAATTCAAAATCTTTTTAATTTAATATGGTCAAAATAATTCAATTTGCAGTTTATAATGTGCTCTCTTTCTTGTTTGGTCATAAATTTATCCCTTTTCCATAGATTAGAGAGCTAAAGTGTTTTTTGGTCTACTGATTTATCTATGGTATTCTTTATATCTAAATCCTGTACCTATTTTGACCCTATTTTGGTGTAGAATGTAAGATGTGGATCATCTCCCTTTCAAAGGTGTTGCAGTTTGTTAATATCCTGCTTAAAATATACTATCCAAAGCTAAACAAAGCCCTTCTTTTGTGGTCTGCTGAGAATGATAGAGCTCCTAACTCCCTCTTTCTGGATACTGTGCCTCTTTTGAGACAATTTAGGTTAGAATTATCCTTTTTTTTGAATAATTGTGTCAAATTATTGATTCATATTGAACCTTCAGTCTATTCAAATCCCCAGATCTGTTATTTGATGACATCTTCCATAGTCTATAAATCTGATGATCCTTTTTACCCTACACATGGAACTTTACACATACCAATTAATTTTTATCTTATTCAGTTTAGTATCTTTTTCTAATTTGTGGAGGTATTTTTGTGTTCCAATTGTCTCTCTCAAAACTTTAGCTATACTTTCCACCTTGATGTCATCTGCACTTTTGATTACATGCCTTCTTTCACTTCATCCAAGTCCATGAGAGAAATGTTAGCAATTCAGAGCTAGGGAGAATCCCAGAAACACTCCAGTAGGGACCTCTTCTGCCTCCACCTGCCGGTGAACCACAACTATCCTTGAGTCCTCCCAATTGAACTGTTAGAAATTTGCCTTATTCTAATATCATTTCGCCCACATTTCAGCTTTGCCCCAAAGATACCCCTTGAGACTTAGCCAACTGTTTTGTTGAAATAGAAGCATATCCTGTCTACATCACTCTAGTCATTTTTCAGTCCAGTTACTTGTCAAAAATCTCTTAATCAATCAACAAACATTCGTTAAACACATTCTGTATATTAGGCACCATGTTAGACCCGGAAGATATTTAGAAAAAAATAATAAACCTATCCCTGCCCTCAAGAAGCATCTTTTCTAACAGCAATAACAGCAACAGCAATAATAATTAGAATTTATACAGAGCTTTATGGCTTACGAAGCATTCTACGAATATTATGTCATTTGAGCCTCACAATAACCCGGGGAGTTAGGCACTGTTCTCACCCCCTTTTCACAACTGAAGTCTATGACTGACATAGATCTAGTAAGTGACTGGTCTAGGGCCATGTTGCCAGCTGCTATCTAAGGCAGGAGATGAACTCAGGCAGCTCTGATTCCAGATCTCACACGTCATCTACCAGACCACTTACATATCTAGCCTATCTAACACAGTGGCTAGCATCTAGGCAGGATTTAATAAATGCCTGTTGATCCTTGGTTTCTCTCAGGGGGACAAAATACACACACATCTAAGTATATATAGAAAGAATAGTTTGACACGATTTATTTTTGGTGAATCCATGCTGATTTTTAGTCATCACTGTTTTTCTTTTTAAGTGCTCAGAATATACCTCTTTAATAATACATTGTAGAACTTTCTGAGGAATACAAGACTGCTGGCTTATAGTTTGCACTTTCCTTTTTTTTTTTTTGAAAATCAAGGGAACATTTGTCTTTCTTCATTACTAAGATACCCCTTCCATTCTCAAGGATCTTTCCAAATTTGTCCAGCAACTCAGAGATCACATTTACCAGTTATTTTGGTAGTGCTGTAGGAAGTGGTTTGTCAAGGCCCCCATGGCTTCAGTTGATTCACAGTAATTCTATGCTTTTTAATTATCTTATAACTATCCTGAGCCTCAAGAAATACAATGTTAGTAGCAGGGAGAGAAGTTTCCATTTTAATTAAAATTCTTGCCTCCTTGAAGTCTAATTTCTTTCTGTCCCAAGCTAAATTCTTTTAAATCCTGCTATTGGCCAGGTGTAATTTACCTCTCTGATCTGGTTAACTCCTCATCTCCCTTATTCTCCTTTGCTTATAAAGACTGCAGGACAGTTATCTTCAAACAAATAATCTTGTACTTTCTTCTTCATTAGAAATGTAAATTCCATTCAGTTCCTCTGGGAATGGGCTCAGTGTTTTTGAAAGAAAAGAGATCCCACCTGTATTCAGGGGAAGACTTTAAAAAAAAACAACCACAGTATTCTAGGTAGCTAGAGGGTAGAGTGAATGGAATACTGGTCCTGAAGTAAGGAAGACTGAGTTCAAATCTGATCTAAGACACTAGTTTTGTGACTGTGGGTAAATCACTTAACCTCTGTTTGCTTTAATTCATCAGAAAAGGAAATGGAAAACCACTCCATTATCCAAAAGCCCAAGGTCCACAAGGTCAAAAAGACCCAGGTATGGCTAAAAAACAATGTTCCAAGTTTTCTTCCAAACACTTTGCAAATATTATCTTATTTGATCCTTCCAACTATCCTGAGAGGGAGGAGCTACTGTGTTCTTTATTTTACAGTTAAGGAAACTGAGGTAGATAGTAATTAAATGATCATTTGGCCATTAGACATATGAGACAGAATTTGAAACTGGTATAACTAGAAATCCACTACTGTCTACAAAATAGTACTGCCTATGAGCCAGAGAGGTAGTAGTATGGAAAAGGAGAAAGCATGAGAATAATTAACTGAAGCCAGAAGGAAACTAGTCACTTAATAGCTCTTGGACTCTCCCCAAAATGATGCTCAGTTCCACTGACCTTGAAGATGGAGGACCTGGGTTCAAATCCTATCATTTTCTACTCATGTGACTCAGTTTTCTCACCTAAAACTGACAGAATTGGAGTAGATGGCCTCCTAGTCTCCTAGTCATCGTCTCTGTTCTACCATGCTAATCTGTGAAGTGGGTATAATTCTTCCTTGTCCTCCTTCAGAGGAATGTTATAGGGATCAGTTAGTCAATAAATCTTAAGTGTCTATAATGTGACAGACACTATGTTAAGCTCTGGAACAGATGGGATAATATAATAAAAGTATATTATAATCTAGAATCCTTTCTTTTTTGTCAGGCCTTTCATTCTATTAGCATAAGACACACCCAAAATAAGACTCCTTTCAACTAATGCAAAATTATAGCTGCAGAGCAATTTGCAATTTAAGAGAGTTTTCTAGGATCTCTGGGAGGTTAAGTGACTTTTCCAGGACCACTCAGCCAATATTTGTAAGAGGTAAAATTCAAGCATGAGACATTCTGAACTCCTAGAACAGTTCTTTGCCTACCATGCTGCCTCATAAGCAATTATTTCTCTGAAATTTCAGTTCACCTAGAAATGATAAACTGTCTTGAGATTAAGCATTCATTTATTCGTTCAAAAATATTTATTAAACATGTACTATATGTGAAGAACTTGGAATAATTTCCAAATGGACTAATTTCCAAACAGAAAATGACCAACTGAGGAAAGCAAAAGAGATTTCTAAGAAAAAAGTCAAACATCCAGATCACATAGTTAATGGTTAATTAACTACTGTAGTTGATAATGATTATTTTTTATGGGTAGCCATAATTGTGGTTCATCTTAGAGGCCAATGAGTGTAATCTAGATCTGAACAGAATGCACTCTACAAGCTCCCAAACAAGTAGCTTTCAGCTGAAGAACTCAATGGATGGGAAATCCTCTCTCTCTCTCTCTCTCTCTCTCTCTCTCTCTCTCTCTCTCTCTCTCTCTCTCTCTCGCTCTCTCTCTTTCTCTCTCTGTCTCTCTCTCTCTCTCTCTCGATTGTTCTGGATTTTCAGCTAGAGAACTGAAATCCTAGCTCTAAATTTCCTACATGATGTACAAGTTACATAAGCCCACTGAGCTTCAGTTAAATGAGATGGTTGGTCCTACAAGAGCTCTTTGAGCTCACAAATTATGAACCTATGATCATCAGAGGCAGCTCATTCCAGTCTCTTCTTTTCATTCCATTCTTTTTGACTGTTTTAATTATTAGGAATATTTTCCTTTAAAAATTACCTCTTGGAGACAGCTGGGTGGTGTAGTAAATAGAGCATCAACCCTGGAGTCAAGAGGATCAGAGTTCAAATCCAACCTCAGACACTTAATACTTGCTTAGGCATGTGACCTTGATTTACTCAGTTCTTCAGAGGCACATAGGTCATACAGGATTGAATCATGAATCTAGGAAAATCTGAGTTCTCTTGCCTCAGACACTTGTGTGGTCCTGGGCAAGTGACAGAACCTCTTTTAGCTTAAGTTTTCTCATCTGTAAAATGAGGATAATAATAGTACATACCTCATGGAGTGGTGTTGAGTATAAAATAAGAATATATAAAGTACAATACAAACATTAAAAAACCATATAAATGTTAGCTATTATATTAAATAAATAATCATAATAACAATGATCATTTTTTATTATTCCTTGAATCTCTGATATATAGCCTGAATCTCCACAGCTGACATTAATCTTCCTTGGAGGTGGGGGTGGGAGGGAGGAGAACTTCTAGCCAGAGATGTGCTAGGATGGTAAGGCAAGGATGCTTAGAATTGTGCTGGGAATATTCGCAACCTTGGATAGCTCCTCTCACCTCTTTTACTTGGGGGACCTTAGACCTCCAGAGATAATCAGCCTTGTCACTATCTACTTTCCAAGGGTGTTGAGAGGATTTAATGAGATAATGTTTGTAAAGTACTTTGAGCTTCCCTGAAGAATAGTGCCATATAAATGCAAAACATTATTATTATAGTGATCACAGAAGCATTCTTGGTAGTTAAAACCAAAGGGGGAGAAAAGTCTGATTTCATTATAACTCCCTGTTTCCAGGAGCTGATAAAGCTCTGAAATATGTGCCCTTTCCCCACAGAAACCTTTATTATCAGCTCAAAGGTGAAATATTTTGGGAAATTTTGAAAAATTTTCTCTTCAGCCTCTTTTGAGCCAGAATGACATTAAATAAGGACATTTTGCTCACTTACAAAAAGAGCTATTTTGACTGCAATCATTCAGAAATGGACTGAGCTTTATGACTTCAAATTTCTCTGGTGTTTAGTTTCCACCATGGTAAGCAAAGGAAGCCTAAGTTGGAGGAGGAGGGTGGTTTGGTTTGGCAAGGCTGCTAATTTTGGAGCCTAGCATCCAAGGATGATGAAAATATGACAAGTTTCTATCTTGTGAAATTAGCCCATATTCTCTCTGCTCTGGAATGTGAGGTGGGTGATTTTACGAATAAACCCTTTCCTAATTGCAAGTATCCTATTTTCTAGAATTTTGTTGTTTCATGGGACTTCAAATTCCAGGTTTGGAGAATAGAGGACCACCCAATTTCTTTTCTATCCTGTCTTGCTTCCTGTCTTTTGGATAGAATTTAAGGACACAGCTAGGTGGTGCAGTGGCTAGAGCACCAGCCCTAGAGTCAGGAAGACCTGGATAGAATGTCAAGCCTTCAAGCGCAAGAATTTTCATTTTTTTTCTTTACAGCAATGATTGGAATAGAGTTGGCAATTACTAAGTACTTAGAAATTGATTTATAGGACATTACTTTTGGGGGGTTGAATTGTATCATTTATCACATGATAGTATATATTTACAGTAATCAGTGTTGGGTTTGCATTCCTTTACTAGATTTTAAGTTCAGAGGACAGGAATCCTATCACAGCCAGACTTCCTCCCTATTCAAGGTCTAACACAGTCACCATGGTACACACAATAATAGCACTTAAGTTATGTCCACTAGTGGGCTCTCAATGTCCCCATCTTTTCTCTGGGGCTTGAATTTCTTATTCTCAGTTTATTAAAAGACTTATCTCTTTCCTTTTTTTTTGCCAGTTTTCTTCTGGTTTAGTATAAGAACAAATGCTTAGGTTATGAAAGTAGGTTTAATATGAAGCCCTATAACAGAAAATAGAAGGAAGAAATCACAGAAAAACATGAAGAGATCACAATAAAAGATGAAGTCAAAGTTTTATATATTGAGGTAACATTTAATCCTGGTGCTAAGCATCAACCAACCACAGGTCATCTGATGTCTAATCTTAATTCTATTACTTCAGCTCCAACCTACCCAGTCTGGGCCTCATTAATTCACTGTTCTCATTCTTCTTGTTATGGATTATTTTTATCTAGAGCCTTTATCTAGAACCTATTTTTTTTCAACCAATAATTTTGAATACGAGAATCTCAGGACTTGAGTGGGAAAGTTCCTTCTGTAGCATCCTGATTTAGTCATTTTCTTGGGATAACTCATTTCTGACCTCCGGGGGAAAAAAGCAGCACTCCCAGATTGTTGTTCAGACATATCCGATTCTCTGTGACCCTATTTGGGGTTTTCTTGACAAAGATACTGTAATAATTTGACATTTCTTCTCCAATTCTTTTTACAGATGAGGAACCTGAGACAAATAGGATTAAGTGACTTGCCTAGGGTGACAGAGCTACTATGTGTCTGAGGTCAGATTTGAACTCAGGAGCGTGAGTCTTCCTGATTTCAGACCTGGTGCTCTATCCACTGTGACAGCTAACTGCCCTCCTAAAATCAATTCTCCTTCCTCCAAATTTCAGAACCATATCACATCATCCTTATTCTGGGGGATCCCTGAAAAAATGTGTTTCTCACATCTACTTTTTTCCTCTGGTCTAGATGATCTGCCTCTAGAAAATTCTGTTAGACATGAATAATATGGAAATATGCTTAACATGATTGTATATATATATAACCTATATCAGATTACTTACTGTCTTAGAAAGGGAAAAGGAGAGGGGGAACAATTTGGAATTCAAAATCTTACAAAAATGAATGGTGAAATGTAATTGGAAATAATAAAATGCCATCAATAGTTTTTAAAAGGAAATTCTGTTAGCTTTATCTTCTTGTTTGGCTCAGCCCTTGATGGAGAAATAACTCCAAATTTTGTTTTACTCAGACACTGAGACATATGGCTCAAACTTTGACCATTCATGGATTTTCAGGGGTTTGGGTCTCCATGCGACTGACATATCCTCTTTCTCAAATTCATCTTCTCTATTGTTCTAAATTCATGGTAGACCCAAACAAATTCTATGGGATTTGAGCTAGGATGGACCTTAGAAGTAGTTTTGTTAATAAGCAAACTAAGACCCATAGGAGTTATTTGACTTAAGAGTAACACAGTGGCAGAGTTAATAGAATGCTAGACACTAACTGACTCTGAATAAGTCACTTGATCATGTTTACCTTGGTTTCCTCATTTGTAAAATGAACTGGAGAAAAATGGCTCTAATAACTGACCAAAAAAAGTCACAAAGAGTCAGATATAATTGAAAATAAATGAACAACAACAAAAGAGTAATGAGCATAAATTGGTAGAGCTGATATTGAACCCAGGTCCAATAAATCAAAAATTCTTTCTACTACTACTACTACTGCTGCTGCTGCTGCTGCTGCTGCTGCTGCTGCTGCTGCTGCTGCTGCCGCTGCTGCTGCTTCTCTCACAATTTCCTATTTTAATCCTAATTACAGTTTGCTGTAAGTAAATAACATCATTAGCATATTCTCCTTATAATACATTGTCCCAATAATCTTGGAGTTTATCATCTCATTGAGGAGATAAGACAATGAAACAGCACATATGTAGCACATATTACAGACTTAATTTGTAACATGAGATTCTTGAGGCCAGGGATTTTTTTGTCTTTCTTTGTACTTCTAGCACTTAGCAAGCATTCAATAAATGCTTCTTTGACTAAGTATGGTAAAGAAAGATATAGGCAGCAGGTACTTTAGAAATTGAAAGAAGAGGAAAAACAATGTGTCCTAGCATGATCCAGGAAGATATTATAATACACAACATATATATTTATATTTTATGTTAAGATTATAATATATTATATATCTCAAGATCCTAGAAAAAACTTAGATTCATTTTGTGTGTATGTGTGTTTGTGTGTGTGTGTGTGTGTGTGTGTGTGTGTGTGTTTTGAGAATCTTTGAATCGATGGAGAAGAAAGATGAAGGCATTTCAGGAGGGTACGAAAACATAATACATATGGACTTTAGAAAACTTCCAATGTTTTTAAATAAAACTTTATAGCCTTGTGGAACTATAAACTGCTATCAAGCTTCACAACGTGAAACCATATGAACTATAAGAATTTTACATATAAACAAACTGAGGCTCAGAAAATTCAAGCAATCATGGTCTCACAGCTTAAGAATGAACATGGGAGCTAGAATACAAGTTCAGATTTTCATTCCAGCTTGAGTTGAGTCTTGAGAGATGAGTGAGGTTAATGGATAATCTGTGACTCAGTCCTACCTCATTCCTGAACTCACTATATGATATTTAAAAAGATTCCCCATTCCTCTGAATCTCATTTTCTTTATAAACAAAATGAGAAAATCCAATGGAATGACCTCCATACTCTCCTTTATCTCTAATATTTTGAAAATCTTTGAATTGGGGGAGAAATAAAAAGAAGACATTTCAAGAGGGTATGACAATATAAGCAGAAACTCCAAGAGGGGAATGAGCATGAAAAAGAATGCTAAATCACATTTCCTTTTCTCCATTCTACCTGAAGTACACAGATATTAGATACCGGAAAAAGAGACTTAGAGTTCTGAAAGGATTTTCAAACCTCTTCCATGGTGGCCCTAAGTGGGAGTGTTATTCTACTTCTATTTTTCCATTGGTTTAGAATGTTCACCAAAGGCTAATGAAACATGGTAGAGAGATGACAAACACACTAGAAAATTGCAGAATACAAACGGTCACATTAAAAGAACAAGAATATTACAGAACCCAGAAAATGAAAATGGAGGGGAGAAAGTAGAGACCACCCCATTCTATCAAGTGAGTTTACGGCAAGTAATTAATGCAAGAAATAGAGTACAATAAAAGAAATTCAGCACCAGTGTCAGCCGAGTTGCCCAGCCATCAGTGTGAAATATTCCACCTCCTGCCCATATCAGCCCAGGAGGAGACTTAGCATGACAGAGTGGATGGTAGGCAACAATTCTCTTATCCTGTAGAAAACAAATTATCTTAGGACCTAGTTAACATGCAGGATTCAGATAAACACATCTTATATTCAGAGCAAGAAGAATGAACAAATGATAAGGTGAAGGAGAGGAATGGTAAAGGAATCTGGGAGGGAGAGTTGAGTTTTGTGGGGCTGGAACAATTATCCAAAAAAGTTGTTCTACCTGTATCTAAAGTGCAACCATCACCTTTTCAGTGCTTATTACCAGCAAAGAACATTATGATATAGGCATAGTGATAAGATATTGATTATATTTTGATAACTACAAATATTGATAATTTTCTCACAATTTTCTGACCACAATTTTGTATAGAAAGGTATTTATACTGTTATATAATTAAAATGTTACATTTATTTAATACAGTGTTTTTAAATTTTTTATTTTTTTACCCATATATGTGATTTCATTAATATATTAATGGGGTAAAAACCCTTCTGTACCCTGTGAACAGCTCTTTTATTGAGTCAATGCCTCGGATTCTTATTCTCTTCTCTTACTGTTTGCATTGGACACAAAGAGTTGAAGAGGAGTTATTTGACCACCCATTGGGGAACACACATGCACACACACACACACACACACACACGCACACGCACATAGTCCAGACAACCAATAGATGAAGCAGCTTCAAAGAGTTCTGCTTGGCATCCAAGATGAAGATTCTATGAATAGGGCATGGACTTCTGGACCCTGCAGTACTAAAAGTTATGATCTCCCTTTGCCTATTTTTGTCTTATATATTATATATACATCATATATATATATATATATGTATGTATGTATGTATACACACACACACACACACACCCCTCTGTATTTGAACCTTCTCATCCAATGATGCTACATGCTCTTGTGGTATATTGAATCCCAGGATTATGGATTATGGAAGGAATGTTTTATAACTAAGGATTCTTGCTATACCATCTGAGTAATGTCTTGGCTATGTGAAAATTCATTCTACTACTTGTTAATGGAAAATGGACTTAGGAATGCTGGGGTTGAGATGGTGGACCAAGCAAGTTATCCCCAGAACTTGATGTAATAAACCATCTCTGGGTCTCCAACCATAAGATCAGGTGTATGTGTATGCGTGTGTGTGTTGGCGGGGGGAGGGGAGTCTGTAGTGTGCAGAAGTATTTACATAGGTAAAAGACAGATACAGAATTTGAACCATGTCTCTGGATTCCTAAACCATCCCTTGTTATATAGCCCTGGGCTTGGAAGGATCTGTGACAGAAATGGCCAATTCAATGTTGTCTTTTGTCTTTCCACTACTTTCCTCTTTTACCAGGAGTGTTTCTCTTAGGAGCTTATCACATCTGAATTTTCATGCTACTTCACCTTTCTTTTCTCTGCACCACCCACCCAGGCCAAGAGAAAGAAACCTCATTCACATTAGAAAGAAAAACACTTTGACTGAGGCTAACATGGGGTTGGGAGTATAATATCTTTTCCAGAAATCATGTGTATACAATTGCTAAAGATTCCTGCATCTCAGGAATTCCTATGAAAAGAGGCAAGACCTTTTTCTCTGGAAAGTGGAACAATTGTGAATATTGGTAATCATTGCTAAGAAGGGAAAATCTGGGACTGTATTTGATATGTTTTCTAAGAGAACTCAGAATTTAGGTTGAAGGAAATGGAGCTTCTGATGGGTAGGCAGGGTTGCCCAGTAGAGTGCTAGTCTTGAAATCTGAATGGGTGAGTTGAATCTCCCTTCTTATCCTTAGTAACAATGTGACCTTTCAGCAAGTTCCTTAACTTCTCTGAACTTTCCTTTATTCTTCTGCAAAATGAGGCTCATATTAAGTGAAATATTCACCTCCCACAGTCATTGTGAGGTTCAAATGAGATAATGTCTGTAAACTTTTAAGCACTATATAAAAATGAATCTTTATCACATAAAACTTCTCTCATATTAAAATTCACTAACTAGATGAGAAACATGTATCTCACCAAACCAAGAAAATAAAGAGGATGAAGAAACTCCTATGACTTCAAACGTTTGGTATGACCTTGGACATATTCATATCACCTTTATGAACATCAATTTCCTCTACTATAATGCAAAGGAAATTCCCATGACTCATCATAAAAAGAAATGGTGTACAAGGCTAAATTGTTTGACCCTCCACAATACCATAGAAAACAATGATGGACAAAGGTGGGGAGGAAAGAAGAGAAAGGGAGAGACAGAGACAAAGAGACAGAGAGAGAGAATGAGACAGAAACAGAGACACAGTCAGAGAGACAGAGATAGAAATAGAAAGACAAAAAGAGACACATACAGAGAGACAGAGACAGGATTAATGAATGGATCCACATCTGGCAGCACTAGCAAGAAAAGTGAGAGAAGCCACAAGCGTGGCTTTCTCACTACGAGTGAATAGTGTCGTCTCAGCATAATTGAGACAGGCTCGTAAAAGGTAGTATTTTATCTTTCATTCCGCGAGTAGGTGACAGGAAATGAGTAATGCACTAAGGAAAGGGAGAAGCTCTGAGCTGAGGATTAGTGATCTGCTCTAGAGACAGAATCCTACCAAGGGGAAAGATATCATTCTTCTTCACATCTTGGTTGGAGGATAATTCCCTCCCACCTATCCCAGACACCCAGGATTCAGCTGAGTCCTACCACCATTGATTCTGTGAACTAGACTCAGTCCCAACTCTGAGCTCAAAGTCTTCTCAAAAACCAAAAAACAGCAAATATTTTCCCCCAAAAGCCAGCTTAGTGCTCTCCATTTCTTCTAAGCCTTACTCTAAACTTGAAATAGCAGTCAATCAAAGAATTAGTATTGATTGATTGCCAACTGTAATAATCAGTAACATTTTTATAGAATTTTAAGTTTTAGAAAGTTTAGAAAGTATGGTTATTTAATAACTGTAGCCTAAGTACAATGATGACTTCTTTACAGTTAAGGAAACTGAGGCTCAAATATTATAATATCCTTGCTTGTGGTCACACAGCTAGCAAATATTGAAGATTTGAAACCAGTTCTTCTGAGGCCAAAATCAATGCTCTCTCCATCACATCACTCTTACCTTCCCTCTGATTTCCCAAATTCTACAGGATCATAAAATACATAAAAATATAAACCATGTTCTTTACGGTAGGGAATAGAAGAGAAATTGCCAGCTGTGTGACACTAGACAAATTACTTAATATCTTTCTGCCTCAACTTCATCATCTGCAATAATAGGAATAATCCTATCTCTCAGGGTTGTTATGTCTCAATGAGATAATGTATTGAAAGTGATTTCTAAGTGTTAACATAGTATATGAATATGAGTTGTTATTACAAAACTGTCACAAGCAAGCATTGAGGTAGGCATAAAAATAGGAACAGAGAGGACACTATTTCAATAGGGAGTATGGCAGACATGTTGGAGACAAATGAGAGAACAAGTCAGATGGACAAAGGTGGACATGTTTTCCCCATCCCTAACCTCCTATCAATACTTTTAGAACTCTTCTCAGATGCTACCTACAGGTTAGGAGGAAGTAACTGGAAGAATGATGAATGGCAATAGCCAGGGAAAGGTCATCTATCAAGGTAAAGAAGGATTTTACAACCGGAAGCCTGCTCATAGTTGCAATTTGAGCTTGGTTTCTAGATGGCATGAACTGTACGGGTCTTAGGGGTTAATTAATCCCATAGCAGTCATAGAAGGAGTTTGTTATGATTAGTATTTATACACTAGAAGTATTGTACAGAAGACTGCTGTTCATCTAGCAAGGATAGTCAGTTGGGGCTATTTTTCAAGGATATAGAATCCTGGCAACTATCCCCATTTGGGCCGGGAAGTACATCATTGACCCTCACTGCATCTTAGGCAGCAATCTTCAATAATAGCCAATGGGGTCTATTTGACTACCCAAGAGGAAGCATTAAGGGGATGATTTAGGGACTTAGGGGTTTCTATAGACCATTCAGTTCAATGTACTGCAATTCAATACACCTTTATGTGTTCACTTCTGGGTGTCACATTTTAGAGAATGGCATTGATGATTTGGAAAAAGTACAGAGTAGAACAACCATGATGGTGAAGAGTCTGAGATGATTCATATATTAATTCAATTATTTCACCAAGCGTTTATTAAACACAGACACTGTGCCAAGATCAAAGGATATAATAACAAAAATAAAATAGTCCTTAAAATATGATGTGCAAAAATAATGCAAAAATATATAAAATATATAAAAAGTAAGAACAGAGTAATTGAAGGTAATGGATGAGAGCTATAGTAATCAGCTGAATATTATGTATTTGTATATTTACAAGTATTTTTGTCCTTCAGGATTTTTTTGTTATTGTCATTATTCATTTTAATGTAATATTTACTTTGTAAATTTATATGTAAATTCATTTACAAAAATAAAACTTTCAAATATTTTAAAATATGCAAAAATCTATGAGGATTTTGAATGATAATAATGAATGACATGCATCATTTTCTTCTGAGTATTTTTTGTTCTACCCCTCCCCAGGGGGATAAGGGAGAAGAGTAAAAAAAAAATGTCAGTATCAATGAAAATAAGGTCATGCAAATAAAAATCATTTTAGAGAATCAGAGAAATTTTAAACTGGGTATAAGTAACCCTCCTAAAGTCAGCAGTGATTGTCCTGGAAGGAGGAACATTTAAAAACTAAAAATGGAGAGAGTTCTTAGATTTGAATTGTCACTATCCTTGCTGTCAGAAAAATTTCACTTCCCAGTTTCCTATCTTTAGACCCATAATCTGAAGCCAGAAGTTATCCTTACTGTGAAAGAGGGACCAATCTTATTGGTACTAAAAAGCTGACAAAGTTTATTTGCTTTCAGAAGCATAAGCACATAGTGAATTCTGGACCATGTGATAAGCAGAGTTCCCTCAACTGAGACCATGTATATCATGGGCAGGGAACCTCCACCATCTTGGTTGGGACTTGAAATTCAATAAATCTAGTAGTGCCTTAAGGGTGAATGAATTAAATATTTGACCAAATAATAGTCCACAAATGATGTTATAAATATTCAAATGGACATTGAAAGAAAAAAGGTCCCCCACTCCCTGCTGCACTCCAGAAAGATTAAAGTTCCCAAAAGGGATGGACACAGTCTTAATATGCTGTGGTATATATTCTGTAAGGCTATGACTTAGTGGACTTATAAATCATTTTAACATTTGCAAATCACTTTTTTAATTTTTTTATTTTATTTTTATTTTAATTCTCATTTTGTACAAATTTTTTTTACATTAATAAAATATTCTTGTTTAAGAGTAAACAAAATACCCCTCCCCCCATGAATATAGACTTGCTTGGGTGATAAAGGGGGAGAGAAAATAATTAAAATTTAAAAAATAATAGTAATAATTGTAGGTATGGCCAGGTGGCGCAATGGACGAAGCACCAGCCCTGGAGCCACGAGCACCCGAGCCCACATCCAGCCCCGTAGACCCAACAGTCACCCAGCCATGTGACATGCAAGCCACCCAATCCCCACTGCCCTGCAAAAACCAAAAAAGAAGAAAAAAAGGATCCAAAATAAAATAAAATAGTAATAATAGTAGGGGTGGCTGGGTGGCAGACAGAGCATTGGCCCTTGAGCCAGGAGCACCCAGGTCCAAATCCAGCCTCAGACACCCAAAGATCACCCTGCTATGTGGCCCCAGGCAAGCCATCCAGCCCCATTTGCCCTGCACCCTTCCCCGAATAATAATAATAAAAAATGTGCTTCAGGCTTTGTTCCAACACTAACAACTCTGTCATGGGTGGATCACATTCTTTATGGTAAGTCCATCGCAAAAGTTACTTCCATATTTTTCCAACGTTGCCATTGCTGATCGCAATTCCCTCCTTTCTCATTTCTCCACTACCATGTACTATATTTTCTCTCTCCTTTCACTCTGACTCTGCTGTAGGGTCGCTGAGTGGCGCAGCAGACAGATCCCTGGTCCTGAGGCCAAGAAGCCCTGAGCCCCCATACCAGCCCTTAGGCCCAGAATCCACCTGGCCCTATGATCCTGGACAGGCCTTCCAATCCCAGCCCCTTGCAAGAAGTAAAAAAGAAAATGTGTTATATCTGACCACTCTCCCCCCCATGGTCCATCCTCTCCTCCTTTATTCACATCCCCACCCCTTCCCCCTGCTCCCCATTCCTTCTTACTCCAGATGTCTATACCCCATTGAGTATATTTGCTGTTTCCTCTCCTAGCCACCTCTGATGAGAGCAAAGGTTCCCTCATTCCCCCTTGCCTCCCCCCTTCCATATCATTGCAATAGCTCATTGTAATAAAAAAAACTTATTATATGAAATATCTTGGCCTATTCCCCCCCTCTCCTTTTTCTTTCTCCCATTACATTTCCTTTTTTTTCTATTGACTCCCTTTTTACACCATATTTTATCTTCAAATTCATCTTTCTCCTGTGCTTCAACTATAAAAGCTCCCTCTACCTGCTCTATTAACTGAGAAGGTTCATATGAGTATTATCAGTGTCATTTTTTCTATGCAGGAATACATGTAGTTCATCCTCATTAAGTCCCTCATATTTCCCCCCTCTCCTCCAATCTCCATGCTTCACCTGAGTCCTGCATCTGAAGATCAAACCTTCTGTTCAGCTCTGGCCATTCCAAAAGGAACATTTGAAATTCCCCTGGTTCATTGAAAGTCCATTTTTTCCCTGGAAGAGGATATTCAGCCTTGCTGGGTAGTTGATTCTTGGTTGCATTCTAAGCTCTTTTGCCTTCTGGTATATTATATTCCAAGCCCTATGAGCTTCCAATGTAGTTGCTGCTAAGTCCTGTGTGATCCTGACTGCAGCTCCATGATATTTGGACTATGTCCATCTGGCTGCTTGTAATATTTTCTCTTTGACTCAGGAGTTCTGGAACTTGACTATAATATTCCTAGGGGTTGGTTTTTTGGGATCTCTTTCTCTGGGGGATTGGTGGATTCTCTCCATTTCTATTTTGCCCTCTGCTTCTAGAATATCAGGACAATTTTCCTGTAGTAATTCTTTGAAAGTGATGTCAAGGCTCTTTTCCTGATCATGACTTTCAGGTATTCCAATAATTTTTAAATTATCTTTCCTAAGCCTGTTTTCCATATCAGTTGTTTTTTCAATGAGATATTTAACATTTTCTTCTAATTTTTCATTTTTTTGGTTTTGAAGTATTGATTCCTGATTTCTGGTAGATTCATCAATCTCCCTGAATTCTATTCTTTGATTGAAGGATTTGTTTTCCTCAGGTTTTCTTATCTCTTTTTCCATCTGGCCAATTTTGCTTTTTAAGGCATTCTTCTCCTCCATAACTTTTTGAACTGTTTTATCCATTTGACCTAAGCTGGCTTTTAGCATGCTATTTTCTTCAGCACTTTTTTTTTTGGATTTCCTTGATTAAGCTGCTGACTTCATTTTCATGTTTTCCCTGCATCTCTCTCCTTTCTTTTCCCAGTTTTTCTTCCAACGCCCTCATTTGATATTCAAAGTCTTTTTTGAGCTCTGTCATAGCCTGAACCCAATTTCTATTTTACTTGGAGTCTTTAGATACAGGGACTTGTGCTTCCTCATCTTCAGACTGAGTGTTTTGATCCTTCTTGGGCTCATATGCAAAATATTTCTCAATGGTCTTCCTCTTGTTTCTCTGCTTGCTCGTTTTCCCAGCCTGGGCCTGGTTTTGGGGTGCTTCCTGAGCTTTTGGGATACTCCCACAAGGGTCTCAGTGTGTGAGGCTCTGTCCGCCCTCCTGGTCTGTGAATTACCATAAGTGACCCCCCCTGCCATGGGCCTGAGGTGGGGGGGGCTGCTGTTCTATGAGGGGGCCTAGACTGCGATCAGGATCTGAATGTGGTCAGAGCCCCAGAGTCTTGTTCTAGGGGCAGAGGAAAGAGCTCTGCAGTCTCTCTCTCTCTTCACTCCCCTCCCTCTGCTCAATGCGCTCATGCCCTGGAGACTCTTGCTTACCAGCTCCACCTGCTTCTGTTTCCTGGATCTGGGCTGAAAGACCAAGCTGCTGGCTGTGTGCCCTGAGGGCTGGGCTCATGTGCTCACTCTGGCAGAGGTCCCCCAGCTGTTCCCCCACTTTGTGCCCAGTACTCCCCGGGGTGCAGCTCAGGAGACTCCCCCGCTGCTGTGAGCCGCAGCTCCCAGCGCCCTGGGGCTGCCTCCGGGAGGCTGAAGTTCTTTCGCTCTGGCTGGCCACCTCTCTGGCGGCCACCCCTCCGACCCCAGGGAGCAGAGCCTTTCTGCTCTTTTCCAGGTTACCTTGAGTAGGAGAACTGCCTCTCTGGGTCCCTTTGTGGGTTCTGTCTCTGGAAAGTTTAGTTAGAGTCCTTAGTTTCAAGTTTTATCAGAGAACACCTTAGACTGGATCCCTTCTTGTTGCCATCTTGGCTCCGCCCTGCAAATCACTTTAAATCCATTATCTCATTTGAGCCTCACAACAAGTCTGATAGATACAGCCATCTATAATTTTGCAGATGATGAATTTGAGGTATAAAGATGTTAAGTAATTTACCTAGACTAACACAGCTAGTAAGTACCTGACTCCAAGTGACATGCTATCCATCCAGTTGTTTATAGTTAAAGATTAAAGATTTCTAGAAATGAAATAATCAATGAGAATAACACAGTGGGTAAATGCTCAAATACTAAGTTATGTGACCTTAAATGGGGGGGGGGTAGAACTTCAGAGAAAGGAGATATATCTCTGTGGGCTGAAAAAAAATCGAAGGGCCTTCATGGAAAAGATGACCCTTGAGTTGAACCCTGAAAGATGAGAAAGGTTCAAAGAGACAGAAAGAACATAAGGGATTGTACACTGTTTTAAGAATGAAAAAGAAAAAGAAAAAAAAAACTCAACCAACAAAATGAGACCCTGATTATAAAGAAAAAAACAGTCTGAATAAACTGACAACTAGAAATATACAATGAATTAATGTATGGGTTACAAATTGAATGAAGATAAAAATGTAAACAGATGGTCAGGGTTCCTAAATTATCAACCAATTCCTAGATATTGGCATTCTGGACCTCAAAACAAAGGGTTCTCTGAATTAAAATTAACAGCATCCCCCACACACATACTTTTATATAAAAAATAGGACCTCAGAAAAGGGACTTGTTCTAACTCTCTGACTGTAACTTGGTGAAACACTAAAAACACTTGCTATTTCAGAAAATACTAAGCTCTTGGCAAAAGCATTTAAATCCTTAATAAATGCACATTCCTTCATCAAACTTTCTTTACTAGCTATTTTAAATTAAATGTTGCCATGTATCACACTCATTCCATTTCTATTTAGATTAAATACATAAGCCAGCATTTGAATATCTTTAAAAAGTCTACACCATTAAATCTAACAATACCAAGTTCAGAAAATAGTCTTAGGCCTTTAAAAATACAACTCCTATACTTCCTGGGTAGTCTACTCCCCCAATAGTAGCAATACTATTAGAGTCATCCTCTAATCTTTCAATTTACAAGTCTTTCAAAACAGATTTTTTTTTTGCTTCTGCATATTTTACTATAGGGAGTTTGTGTTTACTTTAGATTTGAAGTTATTTAAATTTCCTTATAATTTATTAGTGTTACTGGGGAAAATTATCAAATTGATCAATAGGTTTTTCCTATAGGTATGCAGAAGGCAAAGGTGTTGTGCTCTCTGTTCATATTTAAGATTCTCTCTAATTTTAACTTAAGAAAAAAAAGACATAATTTTTTGTTTTGGTTTTTGTTTTTTAGGTTTTTGCAAGGCAAACGGGGTTAAGTGGCTTGCCCAAGGCCACACAGCTAAAGACATAATTTTTTTAAAAGAAGCATATAATCAATCCACAGGAATTAGCTGTATTAAAATAAATCTATTTTATAGCATTCATCATATTTTTAAAAGCACCAAGATGTCTTGATTTGCATGTGAATTAGATATAAATGAGGCAGGGCTGTGCAAAGTTAACACTCACTCTCTCTCCTCCTGAGCCATTGAGGTCCCGTGGTAGGACCATTTTCAAATCATTGGTGGTACAGTGATCTTGGTGTCTTAAAAGTCTAATCAAACTCTAAGTATTTCCCAGCATCTGCTTCACCTGCCACTCTGGCCACTGGAACAAATTGTTCTCATGTACCCATTCCTTCAAGGGAGGCTTCAAATGCTTGGAGTAGATACCCCATCTTACCAATGGACTGAAGTCATGGTCGTCACTCTTATCCTGCTTTAGCTTGTCTGCGAGACAGTTTTAGAAGCATGTGACTGTTGCTCATGCCACAATGTCTTTGGGCCACATACATATCATGGCATATAAATTGGTACATATTGGTATATAAAATCCTTGATAACAGACACTGTTCTGCCTTACTTTGTATCCCAAGAGTTTCATAAGTTCTTGTTCATGAATTCACTGGATCATGAGAGACTTGAGGAGGAAGTGACCCATGCTGAGATGTGAGGGAAGTAGATAATAAGGGGCAGATGTGAGTAAAGAACATATCTTAAGCAATTAGGGAAAGCCTGAGGAAAGGTATGAATATGGGGGATGCAATGCTACTTATGGAATATAACAGCAGTTTGATTGGAATGTAGACCATAATGAAAGAAACTAAATTTCAGTTAAGTCTGAAAAGGTAAGCTGGAGCCAGAGTATGAAGGCTCCAACCTCCACACCCGTGACCTTAAATGTCAAACACTAATTTGTCATTGATTTTATAGATATATGAAGAAACCACTGGAGTTTCTTGAATATGGAGTGCTATGGTGAGAACTGTACTTTAAGATTATTAATTTGCCATTGGTACAAAGGCTGGATCATAGAAGTGAGAAAGGGACTAGATCCAAGGAAATCAATTAGGAGTCCATTGGAATAGAAATTAGAAGTATATGGTGGCCATACTCATTTGAGTATGGTGAGCTGCAGAAGGAGGTGGATATGAGTGATATGGTGGAAGAAAAACTGGCAAGACTAAATTGACTGGCTACCTGAAAAGATCTGAGAGGGCAAGGAAGCTTTGAGGAGGTGGTTAGACTTTTTTTTAACTTTTCCTTCTATTTTCTTATCAATAAATTCCTAGATATTGGCCACAAAAATATATGCATACATTCTGTGAATCTAGGTATTCATGATGATAAAGAATTGAATTTAAATGTGGGATGATGGCGCTAGTTATATAGACATATTTTTGATATTTTGAGCAATGATCCATGTTCCTACTTGACCAGCATTGATTTTTTTAATCAAAGGTGAATTGATGTGTGGGTTGCAAGTTGAAGGAAGATAAAAATGTGGGATGCAATTCCATGAATCCGAGCTATTCCATGAATCCATGCCATAACAATGAGGATACAACCTAGCATTTCTAGCTGAAGGCCCTCTTTTGAACTTAGAGGGCACTATAGCCTTTTGTGAGGTTGTGCCATACATTTGTGACAGAAAACTCAAGTGCTACAGACCTGGTGGTTCAAGGAAGATCATCAGCTAGGGGACAACTCAGCTATTTCATTCTGGATAATTCATACAGTGACATGCTGTCATCCTGTAAGTTTAAGTATATCGAATACCTGCCAGTTTGACAGCACCCCAAGTTTCATAGTAGGATGCACATGTGACATATTACTATTTATTTAGTTATATTCTTTATTTGGAGTTCTAAATTTTTACTTCATCTTTTTAATTCCAAATCTTTTCTACCTCCTCTACCATTTGAAAAGATAAGCAATGAGACAACAATGATATATATATATATATATATATATATATATATATATATATATATATATGAAGTCATACAAAGTATATTAGTCTTGACTTTTCATTTACTTAGCTGAATCCTTTTAAAAGAATTTAAGCTTTTGACGTTAGAGAATATCTTATTTTTATTTTTCTATACTTATAACCTAGCTATTCCTTGAATCTATGCCATAATTATGATAATTGTTGCACAACATAGACATTTAATGTTTATCAAACAGAATTGAAGCAGGAGCAATGGGTAGAAGTTATAAAAAGGTAAAATTATAGTTGATGTAAAGGAAAATTTCCTAATCACTAGGCTTCTCCAAAAATGGCATGGGAAATGTGACAATAAGAAGCATTTAACAAAAGAGTCAGGTACTATGCTAAGCCCTGGAGATAAAAAAATACAAGGAAAAAGAAATGATCAGATCCAGGAGAAGAATAAAGATTGCCTAGCTTGTAATTTTCCTCAAATCAAGTCTCTGGGGAACTAAGAAATGGCAAAAGAAGTCATCCTGGTTGAGGGATTTTTCAGGGTCATAAGGCAATAGTGGCAGATGAATATTTCACATTGATGAGTCTCAAGGCTCTGAGGGAAATTCTAGGGTGAGAATAGAGTTGAGATGTGGTGGTAAATGAAGGTTAGGATTTCAACAACAAAAATGGGGTTATCCCGGGTATAAGAAATTGAAGCAAAGTCCAATACGGGAATGAAGGGAATAAGCTTTTATATAGTGTTTATTGAGGGCCAGGCACTATAATTACCCCATTTAATCCTCACAACAAATGTACAAGGTAGGTACTATAGGTTGGATTCATGAAATCCCTATGCTGAGCAGTTTAGTTTGTCTATAGTCAAGTGTTCTTGACAGGGATTAATAGGAGAGAAGACTAGAAATATTGTTGGAATCAGATTGTGGAAATTCTTAAATGACATCCTAAGTAATTTGTACCTTATGTGAGAGACAATAGGGAGCCTTTGAAGGATTTTGAGAATAGGTGTAACATAATTAGATCAGTACATAAAAAATTAATATTTCAAGGGCATGAAAGATGGCTGGTGAAGCTAAGAGAGACTGGTTATTGTGTAATTCCTGGAGAATAATAGTGCCTATCTGAATTAGAGTGATTAGAGTGAGAATGGAAAGGATGTGAGATACATTAAAAAGGTAGACTCAATAGGACTTCACAACTAATTGGATCATAGGATCATAGAGCTAGACCTGAAAGGGAGCTCAGAGCACAAAGAGTCTAACTCTCTCGTTTCTTAGATGAGGAAACCAAGGTCAAGAGAGCTTAAGTCACTTTCCCAGGCTAACACAAATAGTTATGGCAAAGGCAGGGTTTGAATCCAGCTTCTCTGATTCTAGAACCACAACTTTTTCTATTGTACTACACTGGAGATGGAAGAAAAGTAATGGTTAAAGGTTTGGGGTTTGGGTGAATGGGGAGTATCTTTCAGTAGCAAGAATCAGTGACAGAAATAGATGAGACAGAAAACAAATCCCAGTTTAAGTCCCACATACTCTGTGCAGACTTCCTCATCTTTCCCAGACCCCAAACATCATTCTCTCCTTCTGTTGTATGTCCTGACTATACTATTCTTTCAAGACTCAGCCTCTTTTACCTTAGGGTTGGTAATCTGTATATGGATAGGTCCTATTTCTTCACCTAAAGAATAAGGTCCTTAATAGATGCTATTATACCATCTATAAAAGTGGGCAGGATACCTGTCTTTATGTATTTTGAGAACTGTCATATGAAAGTGAATTTACACTTGATCTATTCTAGAGGGCAGAAGTAAGAAGAGTGAATGGAGTGGCAAAGGGGCAAGTAGAAGGAAAACTTCCTAACATTTTGCATCATGGAAGTAATGGGTTTCCTCTCATTGCAAATCTTCAAGAAAAGATCAAATAACCACTTGTCAGTCATATGGTAGAGGCAATTAATTTGCAGATACAGATTGGTCCCTTCCAGCTCTGAAATATTATGATTCCCCACAATGCCTTGTATATAATAGCAAGGTGGTGAATGTCTGGGCATAATAAGAGTCCAGATTATGGTTCTTCATCTGGCTCAATGGATCACTCAAAGCTTGGGGCTTCAAATAGCCCAATCCCTAGAAAAAAGCAATAATAAACATTCCCTAGGAAAGTAAAAAGCAGAAAAATAAAAACATCTTTGTTCAAGAATTCAATTGGAAATACTTCTCTTAATACTCTCCAGGAGGTTGAGTCCAGAAACTGCTCCAATGAGTAGTTCTTTTTCTAGGAACACTTTTACTACTCAACCACTCCTTTCTCATCCAATCAAGAAGAGATTAAAGTTGCAACAAAGACCTTTCCAACTCTCATATCTATCAGGTTCACCAGACCTCTTCTGACACTTTCTGGATCATAAGTTCTTGACTTTTTATGAGCCATGAACCCTTTTGGAAGTCTGGTAAAGCTCATGGATTACTTCTCATAAAAATGGTTTAGATGCATAAAACAAAATATATGTTTACAAAGAAAATCAATTATATTGAAATATATTCATCTCTATCTATCTATGTCTATCTATCTCCACAAATGAAAAACTATAGCAGAAAAACCAGGGCCTTTTCTGGTTTTACTTTATTGTCTGGATTGCATGAGCTAAGGTGGGAAGGCCAGGCTTGAGAAAATGATTGTGAGAGAGTAAAGCATTTGTATTTATCTGCAAAGCAGCACTAGGCCAGAGACTCATTTTTATTTGACTATTTGTTTATGAGATCTTTCCACAGCATGAAAAATCATGTTGACGTAATATGGGCTTTGTAGAGGAATATGTCTTCAGTATTCAGTTGTAAAATAAATGTCAGAATAGAATGTTTGGGAAAATAAAGAGCTGTATATGAAATAGCTTCAGACAGAGCTAGAGAATACTGATGAACTATTGTTGGTGTTTTATTATTTAAAGAAAATTTGGTGCATAAAAAAGAAGCTGTCCTACCTAAACTGCTTTTGATGTACAGAAGAGTAGTCACCAAGCGTTGAACAACAGTGAAAATTTTCCACATTGCCCCAGTCACACATTCCAGTCCATTTCACAGGATCATTTACGTTTTGAATTGAGAACATTTCTCTAGTGTCTGTGAATCTGGAAGTCTTTTGTCTGAATCAGAGAATGCCAGAGCTGGAAGGAGCTTTGGAACCCAGACAGTCCAACTTGTCTGTGAACAGTAATCCTCTTTTTGACATATACAATAAATGGTCAATAAACCTTCAATCACTTGATCAATGAACAAACATTCCTTAAGCTTTTCTATATACCAGTGTACTAAATACTGGGGATCAAAAGGCAAAAACGTCCCTACTTTCAAAAAGCTTACTTTCTAATTAGGGAGGCAATTCACAAATAATTAGGTAAAGCAAGATATATTCAAAGCAGATGAAGATAGTCTGAAAGGGCATAGCATTAGCAGCTGGAGAGGCCAAAAATGCCTATTGAGAAATGTAATACTTGAATCGAATCATAGGTGAAGGCATGGAAATTAAAAAGAAAAGATGAGGTGGCAGAGCATTCTAATTTGGAAGGTATATATATATTGAAGGACATTCCCATAGTCATAGAACAAAGGCAGAATTTGAACTCAATTCTTCCTGACTCCAAATCCAGTATTCTATCTGTGCACCTAGGAAGGAAAGAAAAGAGAAATAAACCAAAGAAAAATAAATAAGAGGAAAAACAGAGGAGAGAAAGGAAAATTAGAGGTTCATATAGTAGGCCTAGATAATATGGTGATAAATAAATAAGTGCTCTGAAATTAAGTGATCTCCTCATTATTGGAAACATTTAACATGATTCTGTAGGAATGTAAACTCGCATTCTGATTTAAACACCAATCACACAGAAAGAACTTTATGAAGACTTAAAGAGTATTCTAACACAACAGATAGTATAGAAAGAATAGGTAAAAATGTGAGGTAGGGAGCTCCCTATCACTACAAGTATTTAAGCAGAGGACAGATGGTCTCCTTCCAGGGAGTATGATGTTAGGTTTAGATCCTTGAATACCTGAGTTCAAATCCTATATCCAATATATTCTACCTCTGATACTGTTTTCCAACTTGTAAAATAAGGGGGCTAGATTAGATGAAAACTATTCCATTCCTAAATCTGAGATTCCAAAATAGGGGAGACATAATGAGAAAACAGTTTATTGAGAAAGGATTGAAGATTTTAATGGAGTGAAAGTTCAATTTAAGTCAATGGTGTGAGGATATGATAGTCAAAAGGGCTAACCTAATATGGTCTTGGGCTTTATTGAGAGACATGGCTTCTAGGAAGAAGATGATGAATCTGTCATACTTTTCCCTAGTCAGATCACAACTAGAATCCTGTGTTAAGTGCTGGGGGAGCCAGTTTTAGGTAGGATGATAAATTGAAATACTTCTGGATGAAGGTAACTGGAATAATGGAAGTGCATTAAATTTAAACAATTAAGTGGAATAGTAGATAGAGCGTAGGATCTGAGAAAAAAAAGCTCTGAATTCAAATACTTCCTCAGACAATCACCATTTTTACTATTCTATATTGTAGTTTTTCAGTTTATAAAATGGGGATGACAATAACATCTATATTCTAATATTGTTGTAAAGATAAAATGAGATAATAAAGGGTGTTCAAAAATCTTTGTACAGTTTTAAGTTTTAATAGTTAACCTTAAAAATGGAACTAAAATTAAAAATTTTGACATGTTTAAGTGCTTTGTAAATAATAGTTATTATATATAAGACTGAAGGACCTAAAGAAAAGAAGATTCAGAAGTAAATGGATCAAATCTAAACACTCTTTTGACTTTCAAAACCCTTCATTATCTAGTACCTTCTCTACTTTTCCAGTGTTCTTTGATATTAACTCTCCATCACTTATTCTTCAGTCCAGTGACTAATGCCATGATTGTTCCTCAGCTCCATCTCTCAGCTCTGGGCATACCCTTTGCCTATTCTCCATGTCTGGAATACTCTTTTTCATCAGCTCCAACTACTTATTTCCCTAATTTTTTCAAGTCCCAACTAAAATCCAACCTTCCTTAACCCTTCTTAATCACAGTATCTTTTATCTCTTAATTGTTTCATATATATATATATATATATATATATGTATATATATATATATATATATATAAAACATATGTTTTGTTTATACATATTTGCTCATGTCTTTTCCATTTGAATATGAGTTCCTGGAATGTATGGACTATCTTTTGCCTCTTCTTGTATCCTTGGTGGTACATATAATAGGAACATAATAAATGTCTATTGACTGACAAATGATGGATGTTTCCATCTTCATCTGGAAGAGAGATGAAACTTCTGTTTAGCAAATCTAGAAACAATGGATGGAAGATGTAGAGGTAAATTTAGGTTTCATATCATAGATAAACTTCCTGTCAAATAGAACTATCCAAAAATGATGTACCTGAGAGGTAATGGGTTCTTCCACAAGCACAATCCATAAACAATCATTGATAATTTGGTAGAGATGACTTGGAGGTAGGTGAGTCTGATTAGATGGCCTTTGAGGTCCTTTACAACTCTCAGGCTCAACAATGGCTCTTCAGAGGCACTACTGGCAATATTTAGCTTCTGGTTGTGTAAAATTTGGCAAAACACTTTAAACGAGACATTGCAATATGGCTTTATCTGGAGGAGTGGAAAACTTGGAAATCATCTCCCTGAAGGGCCAGGATGTAGCTGAGGTTAATCTAGAAGTATATTCAGGAGAGGGCTCAGAGGATTCTCCCCCTAGGTTAGTTGCAAACTATCAACTCAAACAGGTATCACAAATAAATAATCAGGAGTTCAGTATTTTGTGTCAGAAAATGAGCATAGAATGTTGAGTAACTAGAGTTGGAGATGGAAAAATACTTAGTCTGAAGAAGGGGGTAGGATTGAGATTAAGAAATACAAACTGAGGGCAAGATTGATGTTCCTGTTGGGAACAACAATATATCTCTATCTCTATCTCTATCTCTATCTCTATCTCTATCTCTATCTCTATCTCTATCTCTATCTCTATCTCTATCTCTATCTCTATCTCTGTATCTATATATGTATATATACACATATACATATATATATACATATATATATGCATATATATATGTATATATATATATGTATATATGGATAAGGCAGCCAGGATAGAAGAAGAGTATAAGTAAGAACTAAAATCAGTTAATAGTGAAACAGATGTGTGCATTGTAAAGAGATCTTGATGGACCTCAGAGAAGTTGAACATGTCACGGCAGAGATTAGATCAAGATCAGTTACAGTTATGAAGGAATGTTACTAGAAGGGTGAGTTTTAACAACACAATTTCCATTGCACAATGTGACCATGTAATGGTTTGGTAAGAACTTCTAGGGCACTCTTGCCCTGGGGCAGTCTATCCAGGTCCCAAAGTTCTTTGTTTTTTCCAGGGGTTCCAGATCCAAGGCAAAGTCTTCATTTTCTGCTCAGGATATTTCCAAACATTTCTATAACTTATGTTCTCAAAGTTGACAAGACAATCTACTGGGATTCAGATGGACTCAGACTCCCCTGAGTATTTTATGTTGTTTGCTGATTGGGGTCAGGGTTCTAATCATAGTCTTTTTCTATAGTCTTTGACTATAATCTTTGTCTAATACTATAGGAGGAAATGATGAAAGAACTGATGGCATTTCTTTCTTCTCCAAGGAGAAGAGACTTGAGAAAGAGGAAAGGGGAGGGAAGCAGAAGGAGGATGACATCACTGTTAGTAAAACTTTGTGATGTAAAACAAAGATTACACAGTTTCTCTCTTGCCATAGAGAGTAACTTGACATTCAGTAGAACAAAGTGGTGGAAGTTAAAAAAGAGGCAATCAACTGATGATAAATGGAATTGGTTGTGTTGTGAAGTAAAGAGCTTCCCATCCCTAGAAACAGTTAAGCAAAATCTGGATGACTACTTGTTGGGAGGTCAAAGAGGAGATTCTTGCATTAAGAAGGAGGGACCCTAAAGTCCCTTTCACATCTAGGATTCCCTGGACTGAAGTTGACTGATTTAATGTACAGATAAACTATGCTCTGACTAAGGCTCAGAAATCACTGCCATGATGCTTAGGATAAAGTGAAGGCTATTGAAATATTAGAAGAAGCCTGGCATAGTTTTAAAAAAAGTATACAAGGAGCCAGGCAGTCAGGATTCTGGTTTCAGCTCTGCCACTAGCAATCTGACCTTTAGTAATTCATATAGCAGAGGTTCTAGTCATACAGCTCATCAACCTTTCAGGGGTCTCAGTTTCTTAATGTACAAAAAGACCCCATTGGCTAAGAGCTCTTCCGGTACTAAAATACTATGATTTCATCAGTAATTGGAATACAACATAATCAATTAAGTGGAGGATAAGAAATTTCATTTACATTTTATAGATATATATATTCAACTGTACTAATTAGAACAAGACCCTGAGGCTAAAAGATATTAAACAACATCTAAAAAAAAGACTATAGACAAGCAAGAATATTGCTAACTTTTGAAAAATAAAAATGGAATGCCTAATTCAATAAACCACAGAAGTCTTTTCAGAGCCATCTGTCCATTTGTAATTACATTATTTTTTGTTCAGTCCTGTGATTTTATCCATATCAGGAATTCTGAGTATGAGAGTGGTATCTATCTATAGTTTTAAAAGGCTGATTAGGGGACAGGCAGGTTACTGCCTATAGTTACATAATATGTGAGAACAGGATTTAAATCCAAGTCTTTCTAACTTTAAGAATGAACTTGCTTGCGTCTCACTATACTGCAAACATCTTTAAAGCTGGTAGCACCACCATGTTTTATGGTATGTAGGACACACAATTTATTGGGACATTGTATTTGCCAGTGGTTAGCTTTCCAGGATTGTATGTCCTTCCCATGAGCTATTTCAGCTCCAGAGGAGGCCTTCCTAGCATCTTTGGACTCTAACTTTGGAGAAAGTCAGAATAGATATTAAACCTTATTACACTAGTCTTATTTCATTATCAGGACCCTAGAGATAAAAAGACAAAAGTGAAACAGATGAATTCCTTTAAAGATTTCATTGGGAAAAACATATACATAAACATTTATAGTCATACAATACATATATGTTCATACACATATAAAGGCATCTGTATACACATTTATATATATATATATATATTTGAAAAACATATAGAGACATACTGATATGTATACACACATGTATGTATCCACATATACCAAGTATATGGAAAGAGTTTGCTTCTAGGTGGTGCAGTGGATAGAGTACTGGCCCTGGAGTCAGGAGGACCTGAGTTCAAATCAAAGTTCAGACACTAATTAACTAGCTGTGTGACTTTGGGCAAGTCACTTAACCCCATTGCCTTACAAAAAGAAATAAAAAATACAAAGAGGAAAGATATAAGAAGGTGGCACTTTAACAGAGATTTCAAGAAAATAAGAGATTCTAGGAGTCCAGGGTAAGATGATTAAATACAGAGCTGAAGTTCAGACCATTGGTTCCCAAATGTATGTGATATGAATATTATTTGTTTTACATGTACTTTTTTCCCCATTAGGAATGCAGTTATGATGAGTAGGACTGTTTCATTCTTTGTACTTGAATTTTCATTGCCTAACACAGTATCTATCTAGCACATAAGAGGCATTTTAATAAATGATTATTGATGGATTGACTGGTTTTGGCCAAGGTATTGCTGAGGGATTGTGAATGGATCAGGGAAAACCATTAAATAAATATATACATACATATATATATATATATATGTATATACATGCATACACACACAAGTATCCAGTTGGTAGGAAAGAGAGAGAGAGGGAGGAGACAGAGACAGACAGAGAGAGAGATGATTGAGAATTGATAGATAATTGCTTAACAGGTAATAAAGATAGAGATAAAGAGATGAGAAAGAGTAAAGAGAGATAAATGGGTGATTGATAGTTTTAGAGAGACCTAGATCAATAGAGGACAAAGAGTAGATAGATTATTGAGTGATGATAGATAATATTAATAAGTAAATCAAGAATATAAGCTTTATAGGAGGTTGAGGGATAGAGAAAAAGAAATGATAAGGGATAGATAGACAGATGATAGATAGATAGATAGATAGATAGATAGATAGATAGATAGATATAGATATAGATATAGATAGAGCAAGCTAGGGCACATTTCCAAGAGAATACATTCAATTTAAATCTATTCAAATCAAATTGATTCAAATTAATTCAGTCAACATATAAAGTACCTATATGTCCTCAGGACTGAGGGTACAAAGGTCAGAAAATCACAGAATTTCTGAAGCATTAGGGACCTTGAAAGTCATCAGATTTAACCTATGCTTAAGAATAAATACCATCTATTTGCAATATTCCTAGTAAGAAATCATCTAGTCTCTCCTTGAAGACTTCCACTGAGGGAGAACCCACACTACCTTCTCTTCTAATTATAATGGAAGTCTTTCTATTCATCAAGCCTAAATTTGTTTCTTTGCAATTTTCATCCTTTGCTCCTTATTCTGTCTTCTGGGATGAAACAGAACCAGGGTGATCCCTTTTCAAGTTGAAAATTCTTCAGATACTTGAAGGAAGGTATGAGATCCCTCAGTAAGTCTTTTCTTCTTTAAAGCAAATATTCCCAGTTCTTTCAGTTCTTCTTCATATGGCTGCCTACTTACTTCTGGAACCTCTCTGTACCTGTCTTTTACTGAAGTTGCTCAGTCACTTCAGTCATGTTCAACTCTTTGTGATCCTATTTGGGGTTTTCTTGGCAGAGATTCTATTTTTTTAAGATTTTACTTATTTTTTATTTACACATTACTAAAATATTCTTGTTTAAGAGTAAACATAATACCCCCTCCCCCATAAAAATATAACATCTCATGAGAAATAAAGTAAAAGAAAGAGAAAACTGTGTGTTTCAGTCTGTATTATGATATCAACAGCTCTGTCTTAGGTGGAACATGTTCTTTATCATAAGTCCATCATAGTCCATATTTTTCCACAGTTGCTTTTGCTGCTTGTAACTCCTTCAATCCATTCCTCCCCAGTACCATCTATTATCTTTTCTCTCTCCTTTCACTCTGTCCCTCTTCAAAAATGTACTGTTGGGCAGCTGAGTGGCAAAGCAGACAGAGCACTAGCCCTAGGGCCAAAAGGCCTCAAGCCCACATCCCACTCCAGAGACCGAGCAACCACTTGGCCCCATGGTCCTGCACAGGCCACCCAATCCCAGAACCATGCAAAAAAGTAAAAAAAAAGAAAATGTGTTATATATGACTACCCTCTCCTATGATCTACCTTCCTCTTTATCACCCACATCCCCCCCTCTCTTTGTCCCCCTTCTCTCCTTTTTCCTCTAGATGTCTACACCCTATTGAGTGTGTATACTGTTTCCTCTTTGAGATATTTCTGATCTCCCTTGCCTTCACCACCTTCCATATAATTGCAAAAAAACTACATGAAATATCTTAGCCTATTCTACCTCTCCTTTCTCTTACTTCCAGTACATTTCCCTTTTAGCCATTGACTCCATTTTTACAATATATCTTCAAATTCAGCTCTCTCCTGTGCTTCAACTATAAAAGCCTTCTACCTGTTCTATTACATGAGAACATTCATATGAGTATTATTAGTATCATCTTTCCATGCAGGAATATACACAGTTCATCATCATTAAGTGCCTCATAATTTACCCTTCTCCACTCTCTATGCTTCATCTGAGTCCTGTATTTGAAGGTAAAACTTTCTGTTCAGCTCAGGTCATTTTAATGGGAACATTTGAAATTCTGCTGTTTCATTGAAAGTCCACCATCTGTGCTTCACCTGAGTCTTGTATTTGAAGGTAAAATTTTCTGTTCAGCTCTGGTCATTTCAATAGGAACATTTGAAATTCCCCTGTTTCACTGAAAGTCCATCTTCTCTGCTGGAAGAGGATGTTCAGTTTTTCTGGGTAGTTGATTCTTGGTTGTATTTCGAGCTCTTTTGCCTTCCAGAATATTATATTCCAAGCCTTATGAGTCCTTAATGTAGTTGCTGCTAAGTCCTGTGTGATCCTGACTGCAGCTCCCTGATATTTGAATTGTGTCCTTCTGGCTGCTTGTAACCTTTTCTCTTTGATTTGGGTGTTCTGAAACTTGGCTATAATATTCCTGGAAGTTGTTTTGTTTTGAACCTCTTTTTTTGGGGGTGGAGATCAGTGGATTCTCTCAATTTCTATTTTACCCGCTGCTTCTAGGATATCAGGGCAATTTCCCTATAGGAATTCTTTTAAAATGTGGTCAAGACTCTTTTCCTGACCATGACTTTCAGGTATCTTAATAATTCTTAAATTATCTTTCCTGAATCTGTTTTCTAGATCAGTTGTTTTTTCAATGAGATATTTCACATTTTCTTCTAATTTTTCATTCTTTTGGTGTTGAAGTATTGTGTCTTGATTTCTTGCAAAGTCATCAGCTTCCTTTCATTCCATTCTACATCTGAAGGATTTATTTTCCTCAGAGAGCTTTATCTCCTTTTCCATCTGACCAATTCTCCTTTTTAAAACATTCTTCTCCTCAATAACTTTTTTGAATTGTTTTATCCATTTGACCTAAACTGGTTTTTAACATGATTTTCTTGAGCATTTTTTGGATCTCCTTGACTAAGCCACTGACTTCGTTTTCAAGTTTTTCATGCATCTTTCTCATTTCTTTTCCCAAGTTTTCTTCTATCTCCCTTATTTGATTTTCAAAATCTTTTTTGAGCTCTGTCATAGCCAGAGTGCAACTTCTATACTTCTTGGAGTCTTTAGTTGCAGAAGCTTGGACTTTCTCATCTTCAGACTGAGTATTTTAGTGCTCCATGGGACCAAAGTAATTGTCTATGGTCAGGTTCCTTTTTCTCCTATTTACTCATTTCCTCAGCCTGTGTTTGATTTGGGGGTGCTTCCTGAGCTTTTGAGTATTTTAGGGACACCCCCACAAGGACGCCAGTGAGTGAGGCTCTGACTGCTCTCCTGGTCTGTGAATGACCACAAGCTCATCCCTCTGTCATGGGGCTGGGGGTGGGAATCCCTGCTGTGTTGTGGGGGAGGGCTAGACTGTGACCAGGATCTGAATGTGGTCAGAGCCCCAGAATCCTGTTCCATGGACAGAGGTCAGACCTCAGAAGTCTCCTCCTTCTACTCCCATACCTTACGAGGGCTGAACACTCATGGTGCTGCTGCCTGGAAATTCCTGCTGGGTGACTCCATGGGCCTACTTCTGTTTCCTGGTTCTGGGCTGCCATGACCATGTTGAGGGCCTGGGCTTTGCACTCACTCTGGCAGAGGTCTCCCTGCTGATCTTCCAAGTTGTGCTTGGTGCTCCCTGGGGTGCAAATCAGGAAACTGCTTCTGCTGCCAGGAGCTGCTGCTCCCAGACACCCTGGCACTGTTCCCAGGAGGCTGAACTTCCTTTGCTCTGGCACAGCCACCCCTCCACTCCTGTGGAACAGAGTTTTTCCAATATTTTCCAGGTTACCTTGGCCTGGAGAATTGCTTGACTGGATCTTTCTGTAGGTTCTGTGTCTCAAAAATTTAGAGTCATAATTTTAATGTTTTTGAAATATTTTGGAGAGAGCACCTAAGAAAGCCTCTTCTCTGGCAGCCATCTTGGACTCCATCCCTAAAAAGCTCCTTGATAGAGATTCTAGAGCCATTTGCCATTTCCTTCTTCCTTTCATTTTATAGATGAGAAGAGACAGAGTTTAGTGACTTGCCCAGGATCATATAACTAATAAATGTCTGAGGTCAGATTTGAATTAAGGAAGATAAGTCTTCCTTATTTTAGTCCTGGTACTCTATCTTGGATGCCATCTGGCCACCTCATATCTGTATTTACAACCTAATAAGTGTTAAGACAAGCATTAATAAGCATAATCCAAAATAATATGTGACAAGAGCAAAGAAGAGGATGCTACAAAGGATGCCAGGAAAATTTGAGGTGGATAATAGAAAGAACAATGGAGTAGTGGGGAGATGACAATTAAGGAAGTCTTCAAGGGAAAGGTGACCTCTAGGTCTTGAAAGAAGAAAAGGAATTCAGCAAAACAGACTAGGAGGAATGCATCTGATGCATAGACTATTATCTGATAGCTTTTGTCAAACTTGCCTGGGTAAAAGTAGCCACTCTTTGCCTTTTCCCTTAATTACTGAATGGGTATTGCCTCAGTCAAACTTTGACCTTTTAAAAACTTTAGCTTAAGCTGTGTGGCCTTGGGCAAGCCACTTAGCCCCATTGCCTTGCAAAGACTAAAAAAATAAAAGACTTTAGCTTAAAAAGACCAAGATCTCCCACTGCATCCAGAGCTATCTCAGTTGTTCTGATCCATATCTGGTTTCTGGACCAGATGGCTCTGGAGGGCAAAGTGAGATCAGTGACTTTGCCCAATCCTGCCTCATTTGCTGTCATCGTATCACCTCCATGATGTCATGATCCTCTTCAAAAAGGGATAAACAATGACAATTGACTGGTGTAGGGAAAAGGTAAGAATTTTTACCAATTCACATTCTAAGATAATCAAATTGTGGTATATTTTGAATATGCTATTCATGAATAAGCTGGTTAGGGATACATCTTGAGAGTGACACAATTTCTTTGGTAATGTTGATAACTTACAGATATTTCACACCTATCATGTGTTTATCTTGAATATATCTAACTATTTGCTGGTTGTCTCCTCCACTAGATGATTCCCTTTCTTTCCATCACCATTGCTTAGTGCAATGTTTGCTATCTTCATAAGCACTTAAAAATGTTTGATGACTTTGGTACTCAGGGTTTACATTTATAGATTCATCTCACTCCAGGTACTTCTTCTATGTTTCCCCTCCTTGTTGTAGGGAAAAGGACCTATTCTGTTCAAATTTCCTCATCTGTGAAATAAGGGAATTTGACTAATATTTAATCCCTAAGGTGTCCTGTACCTTTAAAACCTATAATAATGATGAATTCAAGAGACTATGGGGCAAGAATGGGAAAAACTAAGTAATGAATCCATACTCTAGTGTCTATGAACTAGCCTGAAGGACCAGATGACTGTAAAAGTCATACCAAGTAGAGTGTATTTTATTCTACATGCAATAGGAAACACTGAAGTTTTTGATCAAAGAAATGACATGATTGATCAGTTCTGCACATTAGGAAGATTATTTAGGATCAGAAATGACCTCAGAGATCACCTAGTATAACATTCTATTTTTATAACTTAGGAAACTCATCTGCAAACAATTTCCCAAGATCACAGTATTAGTTAATGAACCTAAAACCTCAGTCCCCCAATTCCCAGACCCATGCTTCCTCTGCCATAATACCATGCTGGAAGGATTTCTTGACTTTTTCCACCTGAAACTTTCAGGAAATTGGTTTTAGAGTTGCATTGCTTCTTGAATTTGTTTGATCTAAGAAGTGTCTATCCATCTGTTTATAGCTACTAAAGGCAGCATCTCTGGCTAGCTAAGGACTTGTAATTTATTGCCAACAACCTTCATCTGACTTGCCAACAAATAACTGTTATCAGCTAAGGAAAAAAACTTCAAAGTCTGGATCCTCAGAAGCAAATAGATGAAACCAGTCTTGATGTACCTAGAGAAGTAAGATCACATGACAACCCCTACCCAGACATACACATAAAAATATATACACATACATACATACATACAAGGAAGTGCTTTGTTGTTGAAACAGACAGATGGTGAAACTGGAGAATTCACTGTACTCTTTTGCCTTCTTCCTTCTTTGGATCCCACTGGGAGTAGCTACCTTGCTGGTAGGGGCAGTCTCTTTTGCAAATCACCTAGCTGCCCACAGGAACATGGGAGAATTTTTGTAGATTAGTGTTTGAATCTTTTTTTTTAGGAACTGTCAGGCTCAAGTTTGCTTCATTGAGCTTTTAATTTTAAGAGTTGCACTAACAGGGTGATGATTTGGAAAGCTAAGGGAAAACTTATTTGCCACTGTCCATAACCACTAACTCATTCCCTCATTTAGTTTTCTCATTGATTTCAAAGAAGAGATCGCTAAGAACAAAGAGTTCTCCTTTCTGGAAGTAAGAATACCCATAGCTCCAAAGGTTATGGAGAAAAGATGTTGATCTCAACTGAAAGCTCTTAGATGACTTTCATTTGGAGTTGACTGGCCTATTCTTTGCCCATGGAAATGGGCATTGCTAGCAGGGGGAAATGACCCAGAGTAAATTATTTCCTTTCCTCATCTTTAAACATTTCAAACCTGGTGAAATCAAGGTTATAATAAAGATAAAGGATAAACTTAAAGAGAAAAAGAAGACTCAAAAGGGCAGCCAAAGTATAATGTGTGGAAGGCAGAAAACTAGTCCATGTCATCCTATTTGCCCACTTGATGGCTGGAGAATATGAATAAGGTATAAGGACAATTATAATGATAATAATTAACATTTATATAGTATTCATTATGTTCCAGGAACTGTGTGAAATGCTTTTAAATTATTCTTATTTGATTCTCCCAACAAACCTGTAAAGGAAGTGTTATTATCACAATTTTACAGTTGAAGAAACTGGGATAAATAGGTTAAGTGACTTGCAAAGGATCAAATAACTAAATATAAGAAGTCAAATTTGAACTCAGGTCTTTCTGACTCCAGACCTAGTACTCTAGCCACTGTACCACATAACTTCCTTTAATAATAATAGCTAACATTTATATAACACTTCCTATTCAGTAAAATATATGGCCTAATAAACCATGCAGTTAACAATCATAAAGTAAAGTCAGTTTCCTTCTCTGTTATGCTAGCTCTTTGAAGACATTTTAGAGGTTTCTAAAAACTAGAAGTGAACATAGAAGTCATTAGGTCTAATCACCTCATTTTACAGATGAGGAAACTGAGACCCAGAGAGATAAATTCTCCACCAGGAGAGTGGCAAAATAGTTTTGAGCAACGACAGTGTAACTTCTAACCTTCTCCCATGAATGCTTTGATGGACTGCAACTTCCCTTATACTAACAGCCTAACCTTTTCTGACTTATTATTATAATACATTGCTCTCTTTAATGCACTCTAGTTGAGAAAACTAGACATAGATGCATGAATCATTTAAGTTCCACAGTAACTTGCCAATTTTCCTTTTTGCTTGAACTGGAAGTTTCTTTTCCTTATTCATGAAGCTTTTTCTGGCCTCTTCCCCAATTTCTTGGTTCTCACTCCCTCTTGAAATTATTTTCTATATACCTTTGACCTATTTATTTTTGTACATGTTCTATAAGAAAAGTGAAATGTGAACTCCTTGAGAGCAAAAACAGTTACCTTCTTGTTGTTTCCCAGATGCTTAGCACAATACCTTGAATACAGTGAATGTTTTAATAAATGATATTTTAAGTCCCTTTTCTACCTGCAAATCATGATCTTCCTCCCCTTCCCCCCAATTCTTGGATGCCTTCTCATCAATCTTCCCCAGCCTCATTGTGCCTACTCCTCCTCTTACCTTAGTGCCTGTTGCTGGAATAGGAACAGAGTATATGGGAGAAGGGCTTAGAGCAAAGCATGAATGGTGGTGAAATATGTGAGGGAAGGGCATAAGAAAGGAGAGAAAACTTGCCCTACTGCTCCTGTGACTAAAATGCCTTCCATTTACCTTTTTGCATGAAGAAACAAGATGATTGAAAAAAGAAGGCAGGGGATCTGATCTAATCTGCCTATAAGGTAAATAAACTTTCCTTCAGCCTCCTCATCATGAAATCATTGAAGTTCAATATCCAAGAGAATATGGAGGCCATCTAAACCAACTAGTACATGAGAAAAAATTTCTATTATACCTCCCTCCCTTTAATATCCAGGAGTGAGTGTTAAATTTCTGATGAAAGGCAGAGTCCTTCTAAGACTTCAGTCGGAAGGAAAGGAGGGAAGGAGAAAGAGAGAAAGAGAGAGGGGGAGGGAGACAGACTGACAGACAGACAGAGACAAAAATAAAGAGAGAGAAACAGAGAGAGAGAGAGAGAGAGAGAGAGAGAGAGAGAGAGAGAGAGAGAGAGAGATTGGTTTTATGGCAAAACTTTTCTCAAGTGCAAAATTGTTTGAGTTCTGGCTAGAGAGAAGAGAGAAATTCAGTGACAGTGCAGAAGAAGTAAAGGAAGTTAATTTTGAGGTCAAGAAGACCTGTGGTTAGGTTCTGCCTTTGTTATATACTGCATGAACTGTGATAAGTCTTTTAGTATATTGTCTGCCCAACCCTAAAAGATCTTAAGGTTTAAAGAGAGCATCAACATATATGGGAAGAGAAATTCTCCTCATATTGGCATTCTCTGTTCCAATGAAATCATTTTGTCCAATACCTTTTCCTACATGCTCTATAGTACTGAAGTCCAGGGGAAAGTTATGGAACAGGCTGACCCGAGAACATTAGGAAGAATTTTTATAGTTGTCTACTAGATTGTGAACTGCTTGAGAGAAAACTTCTATGAAGTGATATAAAGTAAAGTGAGTGGAACCAAGAAAATACTGTGCAAAGTAACAGTGATGTTTGTAAGGATGATCAACTTAGCTACTCTGATCAAGGTCATGATCCAAGAAAATCCTGAAGGGCCCATGATAAAAATGCTATCTGATTCCGAAGAAAGAACTGATAAACTGAGTATAAATATTTTTTTTCTGCAAGATAGTGGGGTTAAGTGACTTGCCTAAGAGCACACAACTAGGTAATTATTAAGTGTCTAAGGCTGGATTTGAACTCAGATCCTACTGACTCCAGGGCCCGTGCTCTATCCACTGTTCCACCTAGCTCCCCTTGAGTGTAGATTGAAGCATACTTTTTTAAACTTTATTTTTTTGGAGGCTATTGTTTCTTTTGAAGTATGGAAATAGGTTTGGTATAACTACACACGTATAATCAATGTCTTATTGCTTGTTTTTTCAAGGGATGAGGAAGGGGAAGGAAGGAGAGAATTTGGAACTCAAATTGTTTCAAATTTTTTATTATTAATTTTTTGCCTTTAATTGGGAAGTAAGGAAATAAGTAGAAACAATTTTTAAAACAAATAAAACTACATATCTGGAGATATCTAGATAAGTTTCTAAGTAGGCAACTTGATCAATATCTGTTTCTTCTAGGAAAGGAAGACCTGAGTTCATATCAAGCCTTAGGTACTAGCTATGTGACCTTGGACAAGTCATATAACCTTTCTCTGGATGTTTCCTATTCTGTAAAATAAAGATAAAAATAACCTCTAATTCCTAGTGTTTGTTGTTCTGTCATTTTGGTTATGTCTGACTCTTCATGACTCCACTTAGGAGTTTCTTGACAAAGACACTAGAGTGGTTTACTATTTCCTTTTCTTGCTCATTTTACAGATACAAATTGAGGCAAACAGGTCTTTTTCAGCTAGTAAGTGCTTGAACTCAGGAAGCTAAGTCTTTCTGATTTCAGGCCTGTCACTCTTTATATTGTGCCATTGGATTGTCCAATTCCCAGCATTGTTGTGAGTATAAAATGAGATGATATTGTTAAAGCATTTTGTGAACCTTAAAGTACTATATAAATGCTAGGTAGTGTTATTTAATGCTTTAAATTTTGCACACACATTCTATCATAAATCTTAAAGAAATCTTCTCCTAACCTGCTCCAATTGAATTTGGAAAAATCTCAGCCTTAGGGCTCCCTTCACCTCTCCATTGATGATTCCCTCCCCAGAAAGTTAGAGGACCTGGGTTGTAATCCTAACATCATGTAACCTTAGTAAAATCATTCAAGCTGTCTGGATCTCAGTTTCTTTGACTCTTAAAATGAGGTACTAAAATCAAATGATCTCTAAGTCCCTTCTACTTATATCTAAAGATCTATGATCTTTTCTTCCTGAATCCTTCATTTGGGCATCAAATATGCCCGCTAACATCTTTCCAGAATGGAAGCTGCATATGTCTTTCATAACTACATGTCCTCAGTTAATGGACTTTCAGGCCAACCACATACAACTACTCATCCTGTCTGTCTAGGGGAAATGTGTCAACAGGTCAAAGATGGATTAGTACATCTGACACAGATTCTCTCTCTCTGCAGGTCCTTCCCATCTGGATGGCAATATGCTGGACTTCTGAATGTGTGTCCTGAAGTTGTATCAGGTTAGTACAACCTATGAGATTTTGCCTTGATTGGTCACTACAAAATTATCTGATCATAGGTAGTATGTGGATTGTTGAATATGGAGGTAGGAGGGCTATATACTGTTTCCTAAATTCAGGCATTTGATCACCATTGGCAATATTCATGAACTGATGAAAAAAAATGAGTAGAGGTGGGGAGCCAGCATAGAAAAGTGTCCACTTTCTCTCAGAGTAATATACTGGAAAAAACCCTAGATTTGAAGTCAGAGGATTTAATCTAGAATTCCCATTCTGTTTCTTACTAATTGTGTGACTTTGGGCTATCTATTCATTATCTCTAGGACTTTTCCTTGCCTATAAATTAAAAGGAACTGAACTAGGTGATCTCTAAGATCCCTTCTAGCCACAAGTGTGCTGGTAAAATGTTTAACTGTCTCTCCAAAAAAAAAAAATATATATATATATATACACACACACACATACAAACATACATGTATGTGTGAATACATATTATATGACTTGTATATGTTTATGTGTATATAAATATTATATATATGCATATATATACATGGCATACTTTTAAATTTAATCTGCATTATTTTTATTTTCTCCTATTACTCAACAATCTACAGAACAATAAATCACACTCTGATATTTAGTGCACTTGGTTCCATCTCTAAATCTATGCTCTGTCTCTAATTAATGTCCACGTATGTTGGAAATTCCAGATTCTTGAGACTAAAGAATGATAGGATATCAGACACCTTCAGATAGTGATGCCATGCTTGAATTATCACTTTGATGACTTATGTCTAAATGATATTGTTATATTCTACCACTGAAATCTCTCCTGAAAAATAAGTTCAAGGTCATTGAGAAGAAGGGAAATGGGAATGGAAAGAAAAAGATTCTGACTCATCACCATGGCACCTAAAGTATCTCTTTTTATTACTAGCAGATCCCAATACATCTGTAAAGTGATAAAGTTCAATGAAGGTTTAAACTCCCTAACTGAAGGCACTATAGCAGGTACCTAGCAGATTTCCTAGGGTAGCTATGTTCAACATACCCAGAGTTGAGGAATAACTTAGAAATGCAAATTTAGAGTAGGAAGAGTCTTTAAGGTCTTGCAGTCTTCTTATTTTACAGATAAGGAAACTAGACTCAAAAAGTACAGGCGATATGCCCAAGGTCCTACAAGTAGGAAATGATAGAGTTGAAAATCTAACCTTTGTCCTCTGACTCCAAATTTAGCACTCTTTCTACCATACCACACTAACTCATAAAGGGAAGAGTAAGGAGGTAAAGCAATGATTAAATTCTACGCACAAGTGCATGGTGGTTGTATCATTTTGGCATTACCATTACATTTTTAGGGAGGACAAGTCTGTACCCTACCTCATCCCTATTTTCAATCTGTCATGTGCTAAAGAGTTTTTTTTCCCCCTCATCTTCCTCAACCTGACATTTCTCTAACTTTGCAAAAAGACAATGTTGTGCAGGATCTGGAAGAATGGTGTACCAAAGTGGTATACTGGCTAAGATCCCAAAAGTAAATTAAAATAATGCTGTTGTAGACTATTCTCCCTTAGGACTCTAGCATAGTACAAACCCTAGGATCGCTTTTAGAGTGTTTGTGCACAAAGATTATTGCATGATACCCAAGTTGTTTCCTTGATTAGTCTGAAATATTTTTTCATACATCCCCATGGCTGTGGTTGAGCCTTAGGTCCCTTGAAGATCAAATTTAGTCAAAAAGCCTTGAAAGAACTGTTTTAAGAGGTTGAAGATAGGAGCTAGAATGAATTGATCCTTTGGATCAGATTCCTGAGCCTAAATTCATTTCATAGCATTGGGTATCCCCTCATTATAGAACATGCGTTCCTCTCACTATTTATCCACAAATGAAGGACAGGGCAGTGGAAGAGATTGAGACCAGTTGAATGTTCGTCCAGGAATTTATTTTCTAAGGAATTCCTGTAACACCTCCTTCCTATCATCTTTGTGGCTAGAGGGGATGAGAGCATTAAGACTGAATTGAATCAGATACACATGAGGGTATACAAAATACAACCATTGGATTGCTAATTTTTAATTGTATCATAGATATACATTGGGGAACAAGTGTAAAGCAGGGAGAAATAAAGGGGAATGTTCAATTGCAGTGGTTTTCATTGCTGTGAATACCTCTGAACCACAGACTTTGCATAATTATGAATGGTACTGCTACTTCTAGTCTTCATGATGACTTCTGGCACCTGAGTCCATCCTTCTCTCACCTATATTTCTAATGATAATCAGCAAATATGATACCTGGCCACCCTGCAATTCAAATATTCAGGTTCTAAACTATAGGGATCATAGCAAAGGTGAAATCAAGCTTGTCCTCCTACCTGAACCCACAGTTGTTTGAGCTTTATGAGTTTTTTTTTTAGGTTTTTGCAAGGCAAATGGGGTTAAGTGGCTTGCCCAAGGCCACACAGATAGGTAATTATTAAGTGTCTGAGACCGGATTTGAACCCAGGTACTCCTGACTCCAAGGCTGGTGCTTTATCCACTACGCCACCTAGCCGCCCCATTTTATGAGTTATTGAGCTCAACTATGGGCATCATTCATAAATACCCTCTGTACTTTCAGGGGTCACCAAAGGTTACAGAAGTAGTCCTGCTATCTATTTTATATTCCAAATTCAGAATGTTTTGCCAAGACCATCATGTTCACACAGGTTTTAACTCAGAGAACATGGCTCCTGGAATATTCAAGGTGGGAGATGGGGATGTGTGATAAGAGATGGAACAAGAGTCTGGAAAGAGGAAAAGAAGAAGGAAGCAGAAGAAGAGAGTGGTTGATTCTAAAAAAGGGCAGTTAGCCTTCTCCTGCCTACTGCATATACCTAGATGGGACCAAATTAATCTCACCGATAGTTGAGATCTGGATGCCTGTTTAATGAGGCCAGGTTTGGACTTCTTCTTACTTCCATTCAGGGTAATTCATCTCTCCCTAGGTGCTGTAGTATTCTGACAAATTGTTTGAGCAACACAGTGTGATTCCAATAAGACCTGATCAAGGACCTTGAACATATTCATATACTTTACCAATTCCCCCTTCCTCCATTCTCCTTGTTGGAAGGAGCAGGTCCTCTGGTTGACTGACATTGCATGAAGTAAGCCATCAGAAAATTTCTGTAGTTAGGGGACTCTTTGAAGTTTCTAAGTGGTAAGTTCTTCCTCAAGAGAAAAATTGTGACCAAATCGTCAACCTGCCAAACTGGGGGATATTGGTAAATTTTGAAAAGGTTTCCTTTGCATTCAAAGGTAAAGAAGACTCACAGATCAATAGAATTGTGGATTATTCTCCAGTCCTAGGCAATTAAGGAATTTTATAATGCCTCCTGATTTTGATAATCAGTAGAAAAGATAAATTGGAATAAAGTTGCTGATTGTTCAATCTGAAGTATAGAGAGAAGTTTGACTATTCAGAGTACTGAGTATTGAGTAAATAGAAAGGATTATTCATCAATGTGACTTACAAACTTGAAAAAGTCTGAATTGTTGTGAGTCATTTTATTTGTTGGGCTCTATTCCAATGGGAATTCTTAGTTGATTTTAAAATTATTTTCAGAATTTGAATATAGATCCTTGGAAGTTTGGAGATACTCCCTCTAGGATGGACATCAATTTTAGGGATTCTGTGAATGATTCAAAATTAAGTCAGCATGTGGTGTTGGTGCCTCTGTTCTTTATCCAACTATGGAAATTGAGTGCAGCTACCATCAAATCACTTAGAGATGGTGATATCAAAACCCTGTCAGATGTAAGATGGATGACTGACACAGTTTTGAGTCCTTGGTATTCTTTGTATCAGAAAATAAAATGTTGAGAAGAAAGAGGCCTAGATGTACTGAATCAGAATTAACATAATATATAGGTTTGTCAATAATGAAAAGTCCCTTGGCACTGTCATGATAGAACTTCCAGTGGTGACCAATCAGAAATTGTTTCAGCTGGGTGATCAACTCAGGGAGACTTGGCAAATTGTTCTAGGAAATTTATCATGGTGGCTGGGAGGGGGTGTGCAGCTAGGTGGTACAGTAAATAGAACACCAGCCCTGGAGTCAGGAGGACTTGAATTCAAATTTGACCTCAGACACAATAAGTACCTAGCTGTGTGACCATAACCTAGCTATGTCACTTAACCTCATTGCCTTGCAAAAATAATTCTTTTAAAAATAAGGTGTCTTAGAAATTTATCATGTGGCCAGATCCATCCATATGAATGACCCCAAACCTAAGAGCTTTTCTCTCACAAGGTAGCAACCTTGCCTTTGAAGGTGTGGTCATATTACTTTGATCATTCATATCTTTTCTTCATTTTTTCAGTGTCTTTCCATTGTTTACAAACTAAAGACCAATCTCATTAGCTTTAGAGTCAAGGTCTTCCATAAATTTTCCTCAGCCTACCTTTCTAACCTTATTTCCTAGTAGTTCCATAAACAAATCCTCCTTTCTAATAAAATCCCATGATTCTGTGATCCCATTGATATGGATATTACCAACAATGAGGCAAATAAATGACTCTTCATCCCATGACATGTCCATGCCCTCCCATACATTTGTCACAAAAATGCACCCAATGTTCTAGGGATCTTTGTTGTGTTCTTTGGAAATTACATAGATGCTATTATCTTAATTGTCTTTTTGAAATTATGCCTTGAGTTTTCTTATCTCCATGAACTTTAACTGATATTATTCCTTGTGCTTAGAATGCCCTTTCCCTGAACCCACAGCTCCATTTCTGAAAATGATATCTATTCTTTAAGACCTAGTTCAGATACTACCTCTTCCATGAAGCTTTAATGCATCCTCCCAGCTTATGGTTATCTCTCCATCCTCTAAACTTTAATAGGATTTATTAGCTATACTTACAGAGCACTTACAAATTATTGCAGTTATTTTTATAGTATTCTCTCTTTTACTAAAGTGTAACCATCTTGAGAGCAGGAAGTAGGTCTTATTCATCTTTTTATTCTCCACAACACCCAGTACTATACTCTACTAGTACTATACGTAGTTGTTTCTGTTTGTGGAATGAATGAAAAAAAGAAAAAAAAAATGATTCTCCTCTTGTTTCCTCACTGAATAAATATAGATCTCCTTGGAAGGATTACAAAAATATGACTGAGGTTATATCTCCAGTCATCTTGATTCATATCTGACCACTGAACCCAGATGTCTCAGGAGGAGGCTGGTGACTTAGCAGAGCTTTCCCCTCCTCCAATCCAGTTCATGTGCTAACCATGGCATCACCTTCTTGATATCATGGTCTTCTTTGAAAACAAAGGACAAACATCATCATCATCATCATCATCATCATCATTATCATCATCAACTTGTGAGGGAGGATATCCTGATACTAGTAACTCTCATTATAGAGGCAGAAGTGTAGTAGACAGAGTTGATTCTGGAGCCAGAAAGAGCTGGGTTCACATCCCACCTCTGACACATTTTGGCAAGATGACTCTGGGCAAATCACTTAACCTCTCAGTTCTCTAGACATTCCTCCACAACTGTAAGTTGAAAAGAAGGTACTGACTTGCATTGAAAGCTTTTCCTTATCTGTAATATCCTTATGCCAATAAAATAAAAAATCAAGTATTGTCCCTTTAAAGTTTGTAAAGTATCATATACATACCATCTCACTTGTTCCTCATAATAACTCTGCATGGTGGGCAATTCAATGTACTTTTAAATCTATTTGACAGATGGGGAAAGTGAGTCACAGGGGAGTGATGTGACTTACATGTTGTCACACAGCTAATAATAATCAGAGTCAGAATTTGGAGCCAAATTTTCCTGATTCCAAGTCTAGCACTCTATAATGTCACATAAGTTGAATGACCTGGGGACTATTTGGTCTTTAAAGGTTAATGCTTCTGTCATGATCAGATATGGGGCATGAGGGCATAAGTGGATATTAAATTGACAACAAGAGGAAGAGTAAAGGGGGCCCTTTGGCAGAAAAGGAAATAATCATTGGGAACACCTACCATGGACAGCTTTTTAGGCTTCCTTTGGTATGGGGACTAGCCTGCAGGTTGTCTCTGGGAACTGAGCATTCCTAATCCTTTCTTCCTCACATTCAGTTACCAGATGACACACTAATTGCCATCCTGGCTCTCATTTAAATTCTTCTCATTGGCAAGTGTGGAGAAGGTGACAAAATCCCGACAGGATTTCCGTTTATTTTAATTTTAGCTCAGCTCCAGGGATCTCCTCATTAAGCCACATCACTAGAGCCATGAAGGGACAGATCCCTTTAGCCAGAATCTGTAAACAGAAGGTGTTAGGCAGCTCATCTCCTCCCTGCTCTATGGAGCCTATTTTTCTCTTTTAGATGCTTTATCCATCTACAGTGCCTGCAGCGGCATATTAATCTTCCTCTATTCTTACTGTATCTCGTCTATCTAGGTAATACTTTCTGTCTATCTGCCGATGTCATTTTCATATTCTATCCATTTGCCTATTTACAATGTTTATATTCTTTGCCTACTCTATTATATGGACCTTCCCTATTGCTACATCCATTCTGTTGATTTTCTTGCCTATTTATATTCCCCATCTATGCCTATCTTCCCTCTTCCTTTTTAATCTGTTTATCAATCGTGTTTACTTTCTCCATCAGTCCTTTCATCTTGCCATTATCTAGTTATCTATCTAGCTAAATCACCTTCCTTCTCCCTCTCTGTCTCCAGCCATCCCCTGAATCCCATACAGGTCCCTTTGACAAGGCTGCTTGCCAGTTCATTTTAACAAGCAGTTAACAAGTAGGTATCTGAGCTCTCTCAGGGTTCCACCTCAGTTACATACACATAGAGATTCCACTGTGCCTCTGCAGTCTTGATCGTCTTGATCATCTGAACAGATACATGACTCATATTGATGTTGATTATCCTCAAGAGTCAAATATTTGATTTGGTGATAGACCGTCTGATACTTGGGGCAGGAAATGCTATGGCTCCTATGTTAATAGTAATGAAGAGGGCATCTTCCTGCCACAGGGGAAACCTATGTGGGAGGTAAGTGTTATTTTTGTCCTTTTGCATCATTAATGTATCAGGGAACTTCAATTCTCATTGTCAGAAGAGGGGGATAGGAGAGGGATTATGGGAGACTATTGGACTGAGTTAGCTGGAATCTGCATTCATATCTCATTTGAGAACTTCCTAGATCTGTGGCCTCGGGTAAATCACTTTAGCTCTCTGAACCTCAGTTTTCTCCTCTATAAAATGGGGTTAATCATACATTTAGTTTCTATCTCATAAGGTTATTAAAAAGATCTAATGAGATAATTAATATTCACAAAGCATTTTGCAAACTCTAAGGTGTCATATAAGTGACCAAAGGAAAAGTCAATCTGAACTTTCATTTTTGCAATAGAAAACTAAGAGTGAGAAAACCCTAACTAAATGGATAGCAAAGAGTTGACTATGAAGGTAAGAGATGATAGTCATGAAGATGATTATGATCATGATGATAGCTAAACATTTTATAGTCCTTAACTATGGGCAGCTAGGTGGCCCAGTGTGTAGAGCACTGACCTTGTAGTCAGGAGTACAGGAATTCAAATCCAACCTCAGACACTTGACTCTTCCTGTCTCTGCGACTTTGTGCAAGTCACTTTACTCTGATTCCACTACATTCAGGGCCATCTCCAGTCATTCTGATTCATATTTGGCCAGTGAATCCAGATGGCTCTGGAGGAGCAGGTGGCACTGAGTACTTAGCATAGGCCCCCTCATTCAAATACAACTCAAGTGCTTGTTATGGAATCATCTTCCTGATATCACAGTCTTTTTTTAGAATGAAAGACAAATATCACAAACATCAAGCACAATTTTTATCTCATTTGATCCTTACAACAACCTGAGAAGTAGATGCTATTTCGAAGCCCATTTTACAGATGAAAAAACTGAGGCAAAGTCATACAACTAGTAAGTGTCTGGGGTGGGATTTGAACTCAGGTCTTCTGGAATCTAGACTGAGCACACTAGCCATTTTGCCATCTGGATGCCTACCTCAGTTCCCTGAAGTTGATTAACACAGGATAAAGAGGCCATTTGTATCCTCTGACTGATTGACCAACAGATCATTTTCTTTTTCAGACTTCGAGTGTTATCTTTAAGTGGATGGCCTGTAAGAGAATAAATGGGAAAAAGTTTCTAAAACATGATTTCCCAGGCAAAGAATGAGGAAGTATTAACTGAACCACATGAATAAAGTTAACTTAAATCTTCAGTGCATCCACACTGCCTACAAAACAAAATCCAAACTCCTTAGATATTCAAGGTTCTTTATTATCTCTTCCTACCTACTTCTCTGCCCTTATTCCGTCCCATCCCCCTACAGAAACCGGTGGTACAAATAATTTGACCTACTCAATATTCCTGTGCACACCTTGAGAATTTTGACCTTCACAACTTTACTCTCATTTTTCCTGTCTTAGATGCCTCCTAGTTTCCTCTCTATTTTTCAGTGTCTTCTTCCTTCCAGGCCCAGATCAAGTTTTTCTTTCCTCTTGAAGTCTCCCCCAACTTTCTCCTGCTTCAGTAATCTCTTTTCCTTCTTCTGAATTTATCATTACTTAATGTCCACTCTACCCTTGGACCAAGTTTCCTGATATTTCTATTATCTTTTATGTTTTATTTATTTCATTCTTAATTTATTGACCAAAACAAGCATTTTATAACATAATACAATAAAAAAGATAATTGGATATGAAACTGCAACTCTATTATATGCAACTTGGTATCCCTGGTATTACTATTTATATATTTGTGGTACCCCTCATGACTCCTCCACTAGGGCAACAGTCCCTCAAGGGCAAGGGTAATGTCTTATATATCTTTGTATCTCTCCTCCCACTCCACATACATACTAGCCACGTCCTAAACATGCACAACCAATGTCAGTAGTATGGTTAGGGTCCTAAGCTGAGCAAGGTGAACACCACCCAATCAGAATAAGATTCACCATACCTAGATGCTAAGGTTCAGATCATGGGCATCTAGAGAACAGGACACTGAAGGAAATTTTATATTTTCTCCTCCCTCCTCTAGCTCTTGAATATTTTTTGACTTGCTACACTTATCAGTCTCTTATAGGAAAAATAGTGAGATGTTGTCCGGTTGTCTAAAGCCCCGCCCCCAGCCCAGGGTATAAGATTCTGTCACAGAAAAGTAATTTCTTTTTAAACTTCTCTCTAGTGAAATCACACCATTGTGTGAAACCTGCCAGCCAGTGCCAGAATTGCCATCTTGCCACCGCAGTGCCGGGGAATAAAGGAAAATGCTTAGCATTAAATTTCATGTAAATCAGACTTTATTTGCTTTGGTGACAGGTTATTACCTTCTGCAGGGAAAGAGGGAAAAAAATTGCTGCTGGCTGGAGATGCAATTTACCCAAATGGGGAAGTAACCAATAACAGCATGAGGCAGCATGGGTATAGGCGGCAGGCTCTGGGTGTTATACATCCCACCTTTCTCTCATCCTTTCTTCTCTTTCATGTAGCACAACAACTAAAATCAGTACCCTTTCCCCTTTACTAGTCCCTCCTTACCTTCTCACTTTAAAATAATCATCTTTTATTCTTGCTACATGGTTTTTTAGTCATGCTTGATTTTTTTGTGACCTCATTAGTTTTCTTGGCAAAGACAGTGGAATGGTTTGCCATTCCTTCTCCAGCTCATTTTACAGATAAGGAAACTGAGGCAAACCTCAGCCAAGTGACTTGCTCAGACAGAGAGTTGGTTAGAGTCTGAGACCAGATTTGAGTTCAAGAGGAGGAATCATTATGACTCTCTCCATCATACTACCTGGCTTCCCATGTCTATACACCCTGAATTAAATTGGGTATCTGTAGTCACACAAAGGATATTTCCATCACATCTCTGTAACTTATTACCTGTGTGAGAAAACAATAAATCGCTGGACCCTGAATCAGGAAGATCTGAGTTCAAATCCTGCCTCAGGACATTATCAATTATGAGATCTTGAGCAAGTCACTTACCTCTGTTTGGTTCAGTTTCCTTAGTAAAGTAAGGAATTGAGCTAAGTTCCTCTATGCTTTTGAATGTCATTTGGACTCTTTCATTTATAGCTTTTTCTTCTATAAAGGGAGAGGATTTGTGGAAGATGATCTATAAGTTCTCCATTCACTCTTTATCTATGATCCCACAAAGCACTGAACATAACTCATGCATTCCTGCCTCCATGCTTTTGCTTATGACATGGCCCACCTTGGAAGTTTTTCCCCTCCTTCATTTATAATTCTCTATGATTCTTGAATCCTCCTCAACCTCAAAGCCTCCTTCATGGCACCTTCCTTGACAAGTCTGGTTTGATACTTGTCTCTTTATGTGGATGTCTCCTTCCTCCCCAACAATATTCTTAGCTAACCTATGGCAAAGACCAAGTCTTATCTTTATGTACTCCCACACATCCCCTCCCAATACTTCTCAGAGAGACACAAATTCTCGTAGTTGAAAAAGCCCTCAGAGGGCAAGTCTATATGAATTTCCCCTAAATCATCCCTAAAACATGTTCATCCAGTCTCTATTTGAACCCTTCTGGCATTGATAAACTCACTACTTAACTGAATAGGACATTCAATTTTAAGGCAGCCTTAATTGTTAGAAAATTTTATCTTATATTGAACCAAGATCTAACTTCTATTTCCATCCCTTGGTCTAATCTTTCCATGGAATTAATCATCAAAAGTGTGTAGATTCAGAGCTGGAAAGGTACCTTCAATGTCATCTAGTCCAACTCCCTAATTTGACAGATGACTAGAAAGGTTGAGTGCTTTGTTTGAAGTCATACAGGTTATGAGTGACTGAACCAGGATTCAACTCTATTTCATCTGACACCAAATTTAATGGTTTTTTCCCAAGCTCGTCACATAGCAAGGATATAGTGCCTATAGTGTTGCTCGGTCATTTTCAGTTGAGAATGACTCTTCATGATCCCATTTGGGGTTTTCTTGCAAAAGACACTGGAATGGTTTACCTATAGTGATGTTTGTCCTTCATTCTTGAAGACTATATTGGTGGGGGGGGATGGCTAGGTGGCGTAGTGGATAAAGCACCAGCCTTGGAGTCAGGAATACCTGGGTTTAAATTTGGTCTCAGGCACTTAATAATTACCTAACTGTGTGGCCTTTGGCAAGCCAAGTAACCCCATTTGCCTTGCAAAAACCTAAAAAAAAAGACTATATGGGGGAGGTAGAGCCATGATATGCTCATGAATTGGATTTGAGTGAGGAGGGCTGTGCTAAATCACCAGCCTCACTTTTTCCTCCAGAGCCATTTGGGTACAGTGAACAGATATGAATCAGGACGAATGACGATGGCCCTGAATGCGAAGCAGAGCTAAGTGACTTGCCCAACAAGGTCACACAGCTAATAAGTGTCAAGAGTCTGAGGCCAAATCTGAACTCAGAGGTCCTGACTTCAGGTCAGAGTGTTTTAACCACTATGCCACTTATATTAAGTACTAGTTGAAAATCTCTTCAGCTAACAAAGCTAGAAAGGACATTAGGGTTCAATTAGTCTAACCTGCAGTCTTATAGTTGAAGAACCTGAGGTCCAAAACGATTGCACAAGCTCTCATAGAAATAGTGAAAGGAGTGAAACTATAATGTACCTCTTCTGATGATGCCTATTCCCTCTCTATTAAAACACACTTATTTTCTGTTAATTCAAGTTTGCTCAAATATGAAGAGTTGAGTAACAAATAGGCATTGTACGCTAAGTACTAAGAAACTGGAGAAAAGACGAAACGTTCATTCAAAAGGAGGGAGAATGATTAAAGTTGGATTGATGATTCATCATCATGGATTCATGTCTGGGGGACAGAACTGAGGTTTGGGGCAATCTGATTAGGCTGGTAGTATGAACGCATAATTGACAGCATGATCAGGGTTTGCGGAATGATACTAGAAAGTGTGGTCAGATTAAAAAACATGGCAAGAGGGGCACAGTCAAAATTTAGGGGGTATCAGAATTGATAATGAATAACATTGGGATTTTAGTCAGGATTTGGAGACTCAGGATATAAGAACTGAGATCAAAGTTTAAGTGAATGGTAAAATTTGAGATTATATGAGAAAGATTTGGTGCCTAGATAAAGTTGAAGGGCTGAGATCAGAATTTAATGGAAAGCTCTAAATCAGATCTGAGGTGGTTAATCAGAATTTGGTGAAGGAGGTCTGTTTTTATATATCTCTAGTATCTTGTACAATGACTTAAATACAGTATGTACTTTGGCATGTTTGTATTGACAAGTCATGTTTTAGGGATGTGAGATTAGGTTTAGGACAAGGTCAAGATTTGAAGAGTGGTAGGAGTTGAGGGAAGGTAGATTAGAGTCTAGGGAGAGGATTCTGTGTTTGAGCAGTATGAAGGATCAGTTTTGGAGCATGATCATGGTTTGGAGAATGAGATTAGGGCTTGTGAGTAGATTAAGATTAGAAACAGCCTTTCTAGATGATATTTCTCCCTTCCCCCCCCCAACTTTCCCTAATATGAATTGAAGATCCTATATGACCCCTAACTCTTCCTTCCTTATGAATTCCTTCCCCAATCTCCTCTATCCTAAAAAGCAAATTATGGGGAGGAGACTCCCTTGGTTTTGCTCTTTAACATTTCCAAGTGAGGCTTTCCCAGTAGCTCAGAGCGAAGACAACGGTTCAGAAAAGGGCCACTCAGTTCAGCCTCATCTCTGCCACTACAATCCCCTGGGCTGGGTGTATGCCAAGTTTACCATCTGTACCCACCGTCCGGTTATTCACACACATTGCCAACTTCTATATCAAAAATTTCCCTTGCCTGAGTTGGGCCCAAGCCAAAGCCACAGACTGTATCATACAATACAACAAACCTTGCCAGGGTTACAGCTAGTAATTTATGGCCTCCTTTATTAACATTTATCAAGTTTTACAGTCGTTAAGCCTAGAGTCTTTGCCCAGTTTGCAGAAAATAACTTGTGGTTCATTACAATGTAGCATTTGCTAAGCCCCCTATTGGCCAGTCACGCTGGATGGGTGCCGCTGCCCACTCACTTGCCAGTTAGCTCCTTCCATCTTACTTTGCTCAGGTCAGCCAGGCCTCCTCCCTTCAGAGGACAGCCAGCCAAGATCTTCATTACTCTGCTGCCCTTCCTTCTTCCCATTTTCTAGCTAGAAGTGTATACTAGGTGCTATGTATGTATTTCACCAAACATGGCTTACCAGTGATAGAGAGCACAGATACTACAGCACCATCAAGGTTAGCACATTTTGTCTCCGGAAAAGGGGAGCATATTTTCCAAATTCTCCTACAACCAAAAAGTGAATCCTGATTCCTCTGAGATTATAGCATCCTTGATAGTGTTGGGAAAGAGGGTAGGAATATAGATTCACAAGGGGGGGGGGATAATTAATTAACTTTTCATTATGAATAATCCAGGGGCGGCTAGGTGGCACAGTGAATAGAGCACTGGTCCTGGAGTCAGGAGGACCTGAGATCAAATCTGGCTTCAGACACGTGGGCAAGTCACTTAACCCCATTGTCTTCCAAAAAAAACACAAATATGAATAATCCAAACTAGTTTCTAAATTTTCAAAAATGTATATCTATTTGACTCCAGAATACATAAATAGGGGATGCTAGGAAGCACAGTAGATAGAATACTGGTCCTGGAATCAGACACTTGATACTTACTAGCTGTGTGACCTTGGGCAAGTCAGTTAACCCCATTGCTCAACAAAAAAAAACAAAAATAAAAACAAAACTGAATGCATATACATACACATATACAACTGACTTTCAACTTTTATAGTGGAAGCAAATTTTGTATTTGGGCTCAGAGGAGTAGGGCTTGAATTCTAGCTCTGTCATTCCCTATGAGACCTTGATTAAGTCATTTAACTTCTGTGGGAATCAGTTTCCTCATATGTAATAGAGGGAACTTTAAGGTGCCTTCCTTCAATGAATCCATGAATTATACATCATTTGAGAAAATAAAACTTTAAAGTTAGCTCATCTTTTTAAAGCACATGTTATCTGAGAGGTTAAGTGAACATGTTCTTAGTAGTGACAGGGAAATCTCACTTAGTATGAAGAATTGTGGAAACCAATAAACCATGAAATAGATAATATGCATGTAGGAACTAATATGCTTATTTTTGAAATATAGGTTCTCAGTAAACAGTTACGGGTGGGTAAATGGATAGGCAGAAGGGACAGACAAAGGCACACACAAAATTGCGGAATCATGAAGCTGAATGGGATCTCAGGAGGTCATTCAATAAACTAATTCTTCTGTCCTTGATCAGCATTCTACTAACATAATGCCCAGAATGACAAATGTTTCCTTTTTCCTTAGGAGAGACATTCAAAGACCTCTTCTAATGATACATTCCTTTAGCAGACAATAACTATGGTAAAGAGATTCCTCTTGTTTTCCAATCCAAAGACATCTTTACAATTCACCTTAAAAGAGAAGTTTGAGACCACTCCAATGTTTTTTCCCCGGAAAGACAAACACCAGTCACAGGAAAGTTAATGACAGTGTTATCACATGGAACCTGATGTCATCACATCAGTAGCAATACTAGCAATGAGCATTGGCCCCTGCCCATATCATTCCTTGGTCCTGAGTGAGAGTGTGATCCACTGCTGATAAAAGGGTGATGATCCATGGAGGTCCCATTGGTAACAGGAAGTAATCTGCTTCCTTCATGCAAATGACCTTCTGGGAATTATTGCATGTTTTTATGAGTGTTTCTCATCAAATTTTTTTGTAAGTCCAATTTGGATCATGATACATTTATTAAATATTGGAGAGAATAAAGGCAAGGTTTAGAATTGGTATTATTCAATGGAATACATGGATGGATTTTCCCTCCTAAACAAGGAGATGGTATAGATACTGGAGAAGTAATGTTATGTCCAGAGTACTAATGGGTCTTGTGCCAACTATTGTCTTCATTATATTATCTCCTATTTAACCCTGTCTGTAGTCTTTGAACTCCCATACATGCAGCATTAAAAGCATCAGATCCCAGCTGAGAACAGCATCTTCCCAGTTTGTAGCATTTAGGGCCATTGTTTCATGTTGCTTCATAGTACTACATGTTTCTTTAGTCTAAATAGCCAGAACTCAGGGTAAGATTTGGTAGACAGCTCTAACTTAGTAAAATTCAGTTAAAAATATAACTGGCATCACGATGTTAATGCCTTTACCTAACATTAAAAGAGCAACAGTTGGAATGCAAAGAGCAGGAAATAAAAGGAAGGTAAAGGAATACGAAATACACTCTGTCATCAACCTCTCACCACATCTTCCCAACCCCTCCAGGGATGGCTGTGACCCAGGCTCTCTGGCAATAATGCTTTCCCATAGTGCTTTAATCTGCCATCTATCTCTTGTATGAACCTAGTTATTAATAAGTATTCTGCCCCAAAGTAATATAAACTCCTGAAGGGCCAAAACTGTTTTGTCTTTCTTTGCAAGGACTTAGTCCAGGGACTGGAACACAGTTGATTCTCAATAAATGTTTGTTGATTTGGCTTGAATTTAATGACTTTATCCTAGACGCCAGAATATCGAAAATATATACTGAAAAGATCACAATTTCAGATTGGTCTTCTGTCTAGGGGATGGTCAGAGATTAGAGAACTAGAGTCAAGGAAGGGAAGTATCTTAACCTAGCTATGTAGAAGTTAAGGATGGAATTCCATTATTTCTTTTTTTTTTTTTGAGTTTTTGCAAGGCAAATAGGGTTAAGTGGCTTGCCCAAGGCCACACAGTTAGGTAATTATTAAGTGTCTGAGACCAGATTTGAACCCAGGTACTCCTGACTCCAGAGCCAGTGCGCTATCCACTGTGCCACCTAGCCACCCCTGAATTTCATATTTCTAGTTCAATTATATATCTATCTCTATCTCTATCTCTATCTATCTATTTCTATATCTATGTAGTGGCATCGTTGTTTAGGAGAAAGCGAGTTAGATTTGTAATTAAAGGGCCTGTCTCTGCTATTTCCTACCTGAATAATAACTAGCTTTGGGCCAAGTTGCTTAAGCTCCCTCAACCACAGTTTATTCATTTGTCAAATGAGGGGTTAGACTCAATGTTTTGCTCTTTCCCTACCATCTTAGGACTATTATCCAAAAAGAATAAAGCTAGCACAAATGTTATGGTTAGCCACACTACATCAAGATTTTAATGTACATAGTAGTTTGAAAAAGATCGAAAAGATTAGAACTGGGTCATTAGTATATTGCAAACCTCTGCAAAAACAAACCCTACACAGAGTAGGTACTTTGAAATTCTTTAAAAAGAATAATTAATGAAGGGACAGATATATGCAAAAGGATCACTTACTGTGTATTTTTAAAGCAATAAACTATTAAGGGTAATGACAAACATTTTATGTGACAAGTATTGCTGACTTTTTTTTGAGTTGTGAATAAATCAACGATTCATCAAATGCTTTTCCATTTTTCAAACAAATCCCAAAGCTCTTATAGTCAGAGTACTTTAATTATAGACTGTCTTGCATTATTCCCTGATTATTTTATATGTATTAATTAGACTTTTCTCTTCAACTAGATGATAGGCTCCTTAAGGACAGGAGGTTCCTTAATTATAAAGTGTCTTACATTATTCCTTCATCATTTCAAATGTCTCCAGCTAGATTATGGACTCCTTGAGGACAGGGACATATCTTCCACATATTTTTGGTCCCATTGTGCCTAGAATAGCTTGGAGGAGGCTTCAAATTATCATCTTTATAGATATGAATATGATAATGGTGGTTTTCTTGTCCTGGTACAGATTCATGTGCATTAATTGGTATAGGAAGATACTGAAGCAAGAGAAACAGAGGAAAGAAGGAGGAAAAGGAAAGCCTGTAAAATATTGTGATAGACACTACCTCAGTTAATTTAATCCCTCACTTGCCTATGATTGCACCTAAAATTAAAATTGGGGGGGAATGAAACATCAGAAACAGTTGAAAGGAACCTGCAAATTTGTCTCAAGTCTTTTGAATGATGTTTCTCTGTCTCCCAAGAGTTTTAATTAGCAACCTTCTTCCTACCCCTGTAATGCTCTTCTCTAGTATCCATATCATTTATTCCTGGATAAGCTGATTGCCCTCATAGACAGTCTCAGACTTGCCTGTGACTTCTATCCTCTCTGCTTCCTGCTGTGACTTCTGCTGAGAGAATAGGTAGTGGGTACTTTGGACTTGAAAAGAGCCTGTTCAAGAAAAAAAAACTGAACAGCTAGGATGGCAAGAAGGAGGGGAAGACTTTTTTTTGCACCATCTTTAAACTAAAAGGCACTTACTCTTTCTACTCAACAAGATCTAACCTCGCCAAGTGGCATCCTTCTCCTCATGTTTCATCTGCCTTCAAGATTTTTGGACTTCTTAGTAGAGCCTTAAGTCCCAAAGAAGAGTTTTCCTCTGAATTTTCCATCTCTGCACATTGCTCTTCTGTATGTTGTATATTCACTTAAGATTTGTTGAAAAAGAAAGGAACTAACCTTCAGTGAAGCCATCCATTGATCTGGGACTCCAGTAGGAGGCCAAGGGCTGGATAAGAGAGATAATGTGCCCAAGGTATCCAAATAGAGAGAAATTAAACCAGACGGACCAATAGGAAGGTAAAGCATGTTAAGTACCATAAATAGACAGAGATAAAGAATATAAACAAGACTGATAGATGGAGAGAGACAGAGACCTATTCAATATTAGCACCTTTTGTAACTCAAAGGAGTAGTCTCTACAAGGAAAGATGGATCTATTAAAAGGATGAATTGATTGCTGAGCAATGCCCACAGAGTCTATTCCGTGTTGTCAAAGCTCTTTAAACAATTACTGGGAACAGGTATGAACTTGCTATTCATGGGAAAAGAGAACCCCGAGGTCAGGTCTGTTTATTTAAAGGAAACCGACAGTGATTCATCATCATACTTCAGACGGCTAAATAAATATTTACTAAATAAGGGGCTACAGACTGTGGAGTGGAAGGAACTGTTAAAGTAGCTATTAAGAAGCTGTCACTTCTACTTCACGGTCTCTACAGTTGGGTAAGACACTTGGTAGCATTTCCCTGGGGGACGTTGCTGCCATTTTGGTGGCACGTGGCCCCAGGAATACTAGTGGTATGGGTATCAAATTCTTATTCAGCACCCCACATGTCTGCCTTGGTATGAAATTTGAAGTTTTACAGATGATTTTATCATATTATTCTCATACAATTAACTTGGTGTGGTATAATGCATTTGAATTAGGAGCTAAAGAATAATCCCCATTCTGTCTCTTGCAACCTGTGAGATCAGGGGCAAGTCCCATGTACTACCTGGATCTTAGTTTCTATTTATAAATAGAATGATATGATGTCCTTTCTTCTAAATTTATGATACTATCTTCCTTGGTAAATAAGAAGAGATAAAAAACAGGGGTAATCTGGGTAAATGAAATCCAAGGGAATCCCTACGTCTCATTTTACCCAAACCTTCTCCTACCAAATATTTTCAACAACTGTTATAAACTTGGACAAAATCTTCAGAGGCCATCTTGTCCAGACTTCTTCCAGCTCTAAAGTTTTATAATTAAATGACTGTATGATCACAGAGTAGTTTTTGCAGAAGTGATGTAGAAAGCCATAATAGAGAATCAGAAACCTCTACCACTTAATATCTATGGAATAGTATACTGGTTATTTAACCTCTTGAGGCCTCAGTTTCCTCATTCATTAAATCAAAATGCTAGACTGTATAATTTCTAAAGGCCTTTGGATTTGGCATTCTATGAGAGGTGAAAAACCAAAAGAAAGTCCTTGAGATACTTTTCTATATTATATACTCTCTTCATTGAAAGAAACCTAATAGATCAAGTTTAATTTGATCTTGAACAAGAATCTCCTCTATAGAGCCTCTGATGAGTAGCCATCCCACCCCTGATCAAAAATCTCAGTGACAGGAAATATACTACTTTGTGTAGAATTATTATTATTTTATTTTGTTGTTATTAAAGGCATGAGCATTTTATATAGTGCTTTAATGATTGCAAAATGCTTTCTAAACATCTCATTCTATCCTCACAACAACCCTTAGAGGCAGATACTATTATGATCCTCATTTTACAGTTGAAGAAACTAAGATAGATAGCAGTTAAATGACTTGCCCTGGGTCAGGTACATGCCTGAGGCTGAATTTGAACTCATGTCTTCCTGACTGTAGGCCCAGTCATTCTAATACTTTATGATACCATGTATCTGCTGTTAGAAATTTCTTCTGTACTTTAAACTTAAACTTGCCCCATTACAGCCCTTTCTACTAGTTCTCTCTTTAGGGTAAGAAGGACATGTCTACCTCTAGAGTCATTTTTTATCATATTTTTCCAAGTATTTCCTTCTCTAGGGTGAATATCTCAAATCTCTTCAGTGGATCCTTCTGTGGCATGATCTTGAGTCCACTTACTATTTTCTGGAGGGCATATTTCAGTTTATTAAAGTTCTTGAAGTGGACTAGCCAGAAGCAAATGTATCATTCCCAATATTTGCATTACCCAGAAGTTTGTAGAATCATGGTGGACCGAGGAGGATTGCTAACAGTGAAGTCCCCACATGAAGCGAGGGTAACAAAGACCAGACTGGAGAGGGCTTCAGCAAACTCCTAAGAGAGAAGTGGTTAATAATCAGAGACCCTGCCAAGAAACCACACCTTGCAGGAGGATCAAGCACTTATTAGTGATGACTCATTAAAAAAAAACCCAAATAATCAATCCCTGAATAATCAAGGAGTCTCTGTATATTGAATTAGGTTAAATGAACAAGGATGCTTCATCAATAGATAAACAATAAATGCTTTATCATATCCCAAACCCTAACTATGCTTCTTGTGCCAATATCCTCAGATGTTAAGATAGGAGTTTCTTGTCCCCATTGTAGAGATGGGATATGTGAATATATACTGATATGATTTTACTTAATAAAAGTCCTCTGAACTCTCTGAGATCCAGGAGACCTAACTAACAAAGACAATGTTGTTCTTCGTTATTTATTTCTTAAAAGAGGCACCTGTATAATGAGATGAGAAGGTCATTGGAGTCAGTCAGGACGCTGGGATCCCATCTAGCTGCTAACTGGTTGTGGTGTTGTTGGACAGTTCCTTTAAATTTAGGAGGCTCTCAATTCCTTCTTCTGTACGTGAAGTGATAAAACATGAGGTTTATCATGACAAGCAAAATTCTACCACCACTGGATGATACTGCACCAGGGGAAAAAGAGAAGAGAGGGAAAGAGTCAGGCTGATGGTGACAGAAAAGCACTTGATCACTAAGATTCACTTGACGTTTTTCTTCTATTTAAGCTGTGTTAGAAGTCAGAATTTACCTCTTAGCTTCTGGAAAAAAACTCTGCATGTGTTCTAAGGCAATTTGTGATCATCCCACAATCCTCAACTAGAATATGATAAGCATATGACTTCACTTACCCAAACCACTTTATTCTGGCCACAGTTTGGAGATAGGAGATGGTAAATATTTCAGGATTTCTCTTCCATGGATTTTAATGCAATACAATATTTTTCTCTCCAAATGCTCTCCTATGGTAGAAGCCCAAACATCTCTCCATCATGATTGACCTGAGACTTCCTATAGGGGACATGTTGTACTAAAGGTAATACTTTATATCAGTTGAGAATATGTATGTCCCCTCCCACTGCACTGCCTCCCCCTATTCCTGGCACAGTGCAGGGTACTCTTAAATGTTTCTTAATTAATTGACTGGCAAAAAGACTAGATAGATATGATTAGATTTTTGAATAAGGTCAATTAAATTACTTTATAGGCTATATAAGATGTTTCATGTCTATGGGTGACCTTCAGGATAAAGGAAAGGCAACTAGATGTTGCCAGACAGAAACATAAAACTGTTTTTTCTCCCACACTTCCTCAATATTTCAGGCTCAGGTTTGAAGAGTGTCTGACTACCAGTTTGTGAGGTCCTGGTGCTAATGAGACCACAGTGAGGGCTTTAGTTCCCATGGGAGACAATCAGTTTTGTAGAGGAAAGAGCTGTTTCATGATCCCTGACTTCATCTCTTGTTTTCATTCACACAACGATGACCTCAGGCTTTGATACATGGTGCTGATCCCAAGAGATAGAGTACAACTCTTCCTGAACCTCCTTCTCTAGAAACAAAATTCAAATTGATACCCTAATTGTTTATATAAAGGGAATGTAAAATGAACTGATCAGTCCTTCACCTCAAAACAAGCAATAAAACAGACAGACCCTTTGTTTTGTCCTTAATCCTTACTAGCCTCAGTTCATTCTGAACTTCAGCAATCCTGATACTGGATGGGTTATATTTATAGTACCTTATTTCCAATTCTTATAGGACCAAATCAGGCATTTGTATACACCTTCCACTGACAGCTTTTTCTGTACTTTTCTGTATCTGTTATGTTTTGTTTTTCTTGTGAGGCACTGGGTTAAGACACTTGCTCAGAGTCACATAGCTAGTGAGTGACAACTGTCTAAAGTTGGATTTGAACTCAGGTCCTAGTGAGTCCAAGATCAGTGCTCTAACCACTGTGCCACCCAATAACAACAACAACAATAATAATGTTTGTCCTTCATTTTTGAAGATCACATCAGGGAGATAATTATATGACAAGCACCTAAAGTGGATTAGAGCGAAGGGTGATGTGCTGAGTCAGCAGCATCACTTTCTCCTCCAGAGTCATCTGGGTCCAGTAGGCAGATATGAATCAGGATGACTAGAGATGGCCCTGGATGCAAGGCAATCAGGGTTAAGTGATTTGCCCAACCAAGGTAACACAGATAGTAAGAGTCAAGTGTCTGAGACTGATTTGGACTACCTATCCTCCAAGGCCAGCTGTACAAACTGTTATTTATTGAGAAATCATTGCCATGTAGAAGTGGGTAGTATTGTTGCTTTATTGCCTTTTCTGTCAGCTGTTGGCTCCCAAGTTGAAATTCTTTCATATTCAGTACTGTATATTTATAAAGGTCAATCTTTGACTTTCATCCTTCACTGCTTTTTCTGACCTTGTTTATATAGACTCCACTGTGCCACCTAGCTACCCCTTGTATCTGCTTTTTCATAATATAAGGTGATTGATGACTTGCCTCTATATCCATACCATATCCATGTCATATACTTAGCCACTCCCTTCTCTACCTTTCCTCTTCATTGGAGTTATGATTTGAGCCATGAATATAAATTCAAAGGTTAAATCTTGAACCAAGATCACTTTTTACTTTGGGTCTTTCCAGACCCATTTACCTCAACACTTGATTTTACATTTCCTGTGAATTCCTTTGCATTAGTCTCTATTGCTGTTAGCTATCTCTGGGAGGAAAAAATGAGTGCCCCAGGTGCTTGAGAAGCCACCTATCTTGGCATTCAAGGATAATAGCACATATAAAAGACATTAGTTATCCTAGGGAAGATGAAAGTAATAAAAGCTAAAGTTGTTAGGGGGTGGCAAAGGTCCTTGGTTCTCATCTTGAGGAAAACCACAATAGCTACTTCAGGGCAAGGTGAAGGTCTCTGGGAAAGAGGGGAGATTTCAGGAGAAGTAGAGGGAGGGCAAAGAATAGCTAGAGTTCTCCCAAAGTAAAAAGAGAAAGGGCCAGCTTCTGACACTATTGAGCAGGGTGGTGGGGGACATGAGAATCGAGGGGAAACATTGCTGGTGCTGTTAAAGTTAATAGTTCCTGGACTGTGATTTAGTGAGAAATCACTGCCCTGTAGAATGGTTGAGTGGTTCTAAGTGGGTGGTATTATTGCTTATTGCCTATTCTGTCAGCTGTTGGCTCCCAAGTTGAGATTCTTTCAAATTCAGTACTGTATATTTATAAAGGTCAATCTTTGGCTTTCATCCTTCACTGGTTTGTCTGACCTTGTTTATATAAACTCACCATTTCCAGGCTACACTGTCGCCTGGGTGGGGGGGGGGGGGAAGGGTGGAATGAGGATGATCACTTCACAATGAGACAATAAATTACTATTCATAACACCAGGAAACAAAATTATAGGTATCCCCAAGCAATTCTATTTTGTTCATTGGGGGGGGGGGGGTTGAAAAAAATCTCTCCTAAGATACAGAATCCTTTATGGAGTAAGAACCATGTAAAATAATTGTCCTCAGAATAGAAAAGTTATCTCAGCTTTTAGCCTTGGGTGTTACATCATAATTTCTGGTTTTATTTCAGTCCCTTGGGTATTGCTGTCTTCAAACTAGTCACAGACAGAGATTAAAAGAGAGACTGAGATAGAACTCAAGTCAGAGATTAAAAGGGGAGGGGGAGAGATATGGAGAGAAAGTAGATGACAGAAAAGGAATACATGAAAGACAGGAGGCCAGAAGAAAGACAGAGAAAAAGGAGAAAACTGGGGAGAACCAGAGAGGAGGTAGAGAAAGGAGACTAGAGGTAGACAAGCAGACTAAAAAAGAAGCCTAATTAGAGCTGGGAGTCTTATAAACTAAATCTGTTTCACCAGGGCAGATTCTGACAGATTGAATTCAGTCTCACTGCCTAGATGAAGGCTTAGAAATCAGCTCGGCATCAAAGGTGAATCAAAAATGACATGAACATAGGCAACTAATATCAAACTTTGTTAAGAATGCTGGGTGGCAAGCTAAAATTTGATATATTAATTGGCCGATTATAGATTAATTGAAATGAAAAAAGAACCATGACTTGTAGGAAGTACTGGGGTGCTTTACTTGATTTTTCTTCTCTTATTTTGGAATCTGAAGAAGCAAGGCTGCTAAATGAGTAGCAGGGTAACCTCTGATATTAAAGACTTTACCCATCAACCAATTTTCTGCATCATCAGATGACTCGGTGAGTTTGGTAAAGAGAGAGAAAGACTAGATAATGTGGTATAGGGTATTTTGTAAAACTTAAATGGAGACTTGTAAATTACAAATTCACATGCATTGAATTTAGGACAAGGAAAATGGAGCTTAGTTTTCTCCTTTTGGCTAGATTAATAGTTACAGGTGATTTCAAGGAACCCTTTAAAAGGTAGTGGATCTTTTTCTATTAATTCCAAAGCTAAAGGGTCTTTAGTTATAAAAGCCTTCTCAGACAGTTGTTCTTTATTCAGCCATTGAGATGAGAAGCAGATTAGAACATACTCATTCCTTCAGCCAGTCTACACTAACTTTTGGTTTTCCTTCCATTTTCCTGTAGACCTATATTCCTACAGAGGAGTATACATTACAGAACTCTTGGGTGCCTTGACTCTATTTCAGGAAGTCTTTTGTTATTTGGGAAATAACTAAATTCCTTTTGTTTTTCAAAGAAGGGTGATGTTTATTTGTTGATTACAAATATTTACATACCTGTTATTTGAAGTATTCATATAGCAGCACTTTTAATTTTTTTTTTCCTCAGGGAAGACTAAATGTTAGGCTCCATATCATTGCAAGGTGTTTCCCTTCTTAAACTTGATGAATTTAGTGCATGTATCAACTATTTGTTCTTTTCTCAACCTAATGACTTGTTTTTAGTTAAGTTATGGTTCCTGTCTTCAATGGGGTCTAAGATTACAGTAAAATGGTGTATTAGAAATTTGTGTTAGTGCTTAGGATTTTAAACCTAAAAGGTAATTATTAGTGTTTCTTTTAATACCTCTCTTATGTGCTAAAATCTCTATTGAGGACAGTAAGATGAATAAGTCATTAGCTTGAGAAGGGAAATATTTTTCCAAGAAGTCTTCCCCTTTACTGATTGCTAATGGATGCTGATCAGACACAAATATCTCTCTGACCTACAAAAACCTTAAAAGAGAGAACATGAAATCTTCTACTAGGAAGAGGGAGGGGGGTTGTTTTTGTTTTTAATTTTTTTGTTTTTACCTATTTGGAAAAATCAGCTTTGGCTTTACAAACTACTATTAGCAATCTTCACCCTTTCCTTCTGTTCTCTGGGTAACCAGCCTAAGAAACACAAGTGTCTCCCATAGCCATTCTCAACTTCAAACACCCACAAATTCATAATCCAAAGTTAAAGGAAGGAGTATTGGGAGGGGAGAAAGCCAAGAGCCCTGGATCTTATTTCCACTTTTATATACTCTCCTGGTTCTTAGCACTACTTCATTTCTTGGTGGCCCACCTTAAGTAGAAATGAAAGACCAATGGAAGAAATCCTTCTTCCTGAGTTGACCAATAAATCAAACAGCTGATTTAAGTAATTTCTTTATAAAACCCTAATAGTGTGACTGAATCCCCCCCCTCAGGCTAGTTGTCTGAATATTGTGTAGACACAGGCATGGTCTCCACCTCTCTTTGGATATTTCCATTCCAGTGTTTTAGGTCTGACAGTCTGAAAGCAAAGTTGACTGTCAGAGACTACAGCCCAAAACAGGCAGCTTTGCATCTCCAGCCAAATTCCCTTGACCTTTGTCAATTCATTTGCTCTAAGAGGGAGAGTTTGGCAGTCTACTCTCTCAAAATGCAAAAATTGCATTCTTTTGTCAACAGTACTGCTCAACAGCATCCCAATCTTACTTCTCTGCAGAGGCCAATTGGAATTTGTATTTCTTCAAGAACTTCTTGGAAATGTTGTGTGTCCCACCCCTCCTTCTAGTCATTCAGCAATCACCTTTCCATTTAGAATCCTTTCATGCTCATGGTTCAGCTCCCTGGCTCAATATTTTACATTCATCTCTATTGAATTTCAGTAGCTTTCTCTAATAAGAAGCATTTAAATTATCTCAGCCTTGTTCCACAGATGCAGAATCCAAGTCCAAGACAAAGCTGCTTAGCACTTTGGGATCATTGGTTGCTAGTATGACTAAGACATCTAATGTTTTTAAATTTGACATCTCTGATAATGGCAAAGGCAGATGGGTGGGAACTATAAAAACATGGTCATCAGTCTTCAGCACTGGTGTTGCATATGCTAGGGGAAACAATGTGTATAGCCAGAAGAAAACATATCAATTTTGTCTTGTAATAAATAACACTTAGTAGCCTCAAGTTCCATAATCACACAGACTAGGTCAGATCTCAGGGGCTACCTTCAACTATCTTGAACTTAGTAAACCCATCTTCCTCCTCATCCCAATTTTTTTCCAGGAAATCACTGGTTTATTCTTGTCCTTTGTTATCAAAGAAGACCAAAATGACATCACTATGTTTGAGACAAATTACAATGTTTCTGACTGTGACAGATCAGTCCAATATGAGCTTAGAATGCTCTACCACAGGTCAGACACAAATAGTCCAAGTGAACACCTAGAGTGGTACTCTAAACATATGTGTATATATATATATATATATATATATATGAGCTACTTCAATTTTGTCCTTCCCAGAGAGTGCAGCACCCTCACTGATGAGGACATGCCATGCCCTCTTTTTTTCTCTTAGTCATTGCTGGTAAGATTCTTGCCAAAGTCCTTCTCAACAAGCTGATCCTTCACCTGGAAGATGGTCACCTCCCTGAGAGCCAGTGTGGCTTCAGAAAGGGTCAAGGAACAGTAGATAAGGTGTTTGCTGCCTGACAATTCCAGGAAAAATGCCAGGAAGAGAACAGAGGTCTATATACAACATTTGTCAATACCATCAGTTCTGAGGGTTTAATGGAAAATTATGTCAAAATTTGGTTGCCCAGAGAAGCTCATCAGTATTGTATGCCAGCTTCATGACAGCATGCATGTCTGGGTTCTGGATAGTGGATGATGCTGTCAAGATTTCCCAGTCACCAATGGAATGAAATAGGATGTATCCTTACTCCCATACTTTTTAGCATAATGTTCTCAGCCATGTTATCAAACACTTTCACTGAAGATGCACAAGGCCTCAAGGTCAGCTACCGCCCTGATGGCAAGTTCTTCAACTTCAAAAGGCTACCAAGACCAAAGTAGAAGGAGTGTTGGTGCATGATCTTCTATTTGCAGATGATGGTGCCCTCAATGCAGCCTCTGAAGCTGAGATGCAACAAAGTATGGATGATTCTCTGCTTGTGCTCCTTTTAGTTTAATGATTAACACCAAGAAAACACAGGTGCTCCATCAGCCAGCACCAGTTTCCATCTATATGTGGAACCATCAATTACAGAAAATGGAGAAGATTTGAGGAACAGTGGATAAATTCACTTCACTTGGCAATGTCCTTTCCAAAGAGGTGCAAATTGACAATGAGGTTGACGCTCACATTGCCAGAACTAGCTCAATATTTGGGGGGCTCCGAAGGAAAGTATGGGAGAGAAGAGATCATAGACTAATTACCAAACTGAAGGTCTATGAAGCTGTTGTGCTGACCTCATTGCTATGTGCCTGTGAAACCTGGACAGTCTTCTAGAAACACAATAGGAAACTAAATCACTGCCATTTAAATTGTCTTAGGAAGATTCTGAAGATCACCTGTCAGGAGAAGCTACCAGATACTGAGGTCCTGTCTTGAGCTGAACTACCTAACATTCCAATATTACTACAGAGAATGCAACTATGATAGACTGGACATATTCTTAGAATGTCAGATGTTCAGTTGCCATAAAAAATTATTTTAAGGAGAACTCACACAGGGCAAAAGCTCACAAGGGGGTCAGAAGAAGCAATACTGAGACACCTTGAAGATCTCATTGAAAGACTTTAGAACTGATTATACAACTTTGGGAGACATTGGAACAGTACTGTCTAGAATAGGAACTCTCTGAACATGACTTATAGATACCTCATATCTAGACATGTATAAATGTGGCCCCGGTTCTCATTTAAGCCCTCAAGTTTGGTATAGGATGCCCAAGAAAAGAGGCAAATGACTCAGTTAAGTCCATAAACAAATATAGCAAATACATTTAGGCAGTTGCAATAACCTGTAAACAATCAATACACATCTCTATTTCAGGAGAATCCTTTTCTTTCACATAGTCCTACACACTTCTCCCAAAAAAAGGAGTGTATTTCCAAGCTATGATTTGGATTCTTCTTGGAAAGACATTGAATTTGGAGCTGGCATCAAGGCAATGTCTTGGTATTCTAGTGATTTCCTGTCTCTCATAAGGTTCTGTACAACCCCCAAGATTTGTAGAGTAATTTTATGATTTGGAATCCCTCCAGAAGATAAACAAATTTTAGGGCTGCTGCAGCCAATTCCTTTCTCATTGTCCCTCTTTGAATAATTTAGGGAATTTGAATTTTAAAAAAGTACAAATCTTCTCCTTCCCCATGTTATAACTTTAGTCCTTTACTAATTCTTCAGCTTTAGGAGAATCATGAATGAGTTACTTTTTCTAAGAGGCATAGTGATAAGAATCCCCCACCTTCTTTCCCAGAAGGCCAAATCTCTTTATTTTTCAACTTGAGGTTACTCTTAAACTAAGTGTTTCCAAAATTGTCTCTTCCCCATATATCTCCCTTTTGTGTATAGGAGACTAGATTTTAGAATCATATTTGCCTTCCCTTCCTGTGACTAGGAAGTATGGGTCCAGGAATAATACTATACATGGTCAGCCCTCTTGGGCCATGTGAGCAGACCCATGGAGCTTCTGTGGACTTTTATAGACATTACACCATTATCCCAGTTACTTTCTTCTCTTAGTCTAGGAAAGTGATCTCTCAGGAATCTGTCCTATGCTTAGAAAGGAAAAAACAAACAAGGAATCCTCTTCTTAAGTTTTATGGTCAAACTCTTGTACTTCTTGTATATTTCTACACAAATGTAAACACAATGACTCATCTCCACGCCCCCCATATGCTACATTCTAGAAGATAGGCAGAAAAGTCAATTTTAAATGAGAGTTTTCTATTCAATGAATCATTCGTTCATCTACTTTCTCTGTCCCTATTTATAGAATACACAGCATTCAAGAAAGGCCTCAACTTAAACAGGTACATATGAGGTAGAGCTGAGTTCTATTCTAGAAATAGGGATGAGCATGATAAAGATCAGGAGGTAGACAATACAAAGGAATATCTGGGGGAAAAGGAATAGTCCAATTTGTCAAGAATATAGATTGTATAAATTGTATGAGTTGAGGTTAGAAGGAGAGAATAGAACCAGATTAAGAAAGACGTTATCATACTAAGAAGTTTAGACTCTATTTGTTAGACAATAGGGAATTTCTAAAGTATTTGAATAATGAAGTGCTGTTGAAAGTTCTGTGCTTTGGAAAAATTAATATGACAGAAATATGGAGGATGGATTAGCAAGTAGGCACATTTGAGAAGAAAATTGCCATAGTCCTGACATGTAAACAATGACCTGAACTACCAAAGAGTAGACAGATAGAAAAAATGAAATTGATGGCTCCTCTTTCTCCTTTTTCCATGTAGTCAGTCAAAGATAATAGCAAAATTTTGAATAGGGTGACTTAAAGAAGCATTATATAATTAACAAAATAGTAATATAGTGAATAAATTCTCTTCTCCTGCTCCTTCCCTCTTAGGCTGGCTTTCCTATGGTAGCTGGTTGGCAATTGTGGATAGCTGACTTGGTTCCCTAGATGATAGTTCTAGGAGTTGGCCTCAAAGCAGGACCAGTCTAAGAGAGGTTACCATTCCCAGAATTATTCTGTCTGTGTGTTTATCTGTTGATGAAATTGTCTCTGACTATTGCTGAAGGTGATAAGGTTCAGAGAAATCATTCCCAAGGCTATTGGGTTCAAGCTCCTAGACTGTCCCCAGCAGCCTCTGAGGACAAATGATGGTCAAAATGGTTATAGTCTTACATGCCTGGCACTTCTTGCCTCCCGTTTCTCACCCAGGATACCCTGTGGATTTTGAATGATGATTATTAGTAGTAGTTTTATAAAAATATAAAAGAATCAAGAAGAAGAGTAAGAGTTTTTTTGGAACAAAGGTGATCAATTCAATTTTTGACATTTGGAATTTGAGAAATCAGTATAATAGCCAACGTCTAAAAGCTAATGAGAAAAGGAACCAAGAGTTCAGGAGAGAAATCTGAAATGAGGCTATATATATTTTGAAGTCTTTGACATTGAGGTGATCGTTGAAGTCACATGAGTTCACTTAAAGAGAAGAAATGGATAGAAGAGGAAGGGAAGAGAGAAAAAAGGAGAAAGGAAGGACAGAAAAAAAGGGAATAGGGGAGAAAGGAAAGAAAGGAAGAAATGAGGGGAGAGAGCCAATAAGAGCTAATAGACTTTAGGGAAGGCTTATGAGAAGAATACAGGGAAAGAGGAGCAAATAAGAGAAATGAAAGGAACAGTTGGTGAGGTATGAAGAGAATCAGGATGCTGTGTTACCCTGGAAGCAAAGGAGGAGAGGATCAAAGGAGTCAAAGTTAAGGCAGGTGAAGACTAAGGAAAAACTATTAGGCTATGTTGCTTTACCATTGGTGACCTTGGATATGTCAGATTTAGTTGAGTGGTGAAGAGAAAAGTCCAAGTTGCATGGGAGAAATGAGTTCATAGCATCATAAAACCTAAAACATCATTGTCTTTTATCACTCTCACAATGAGTCTGCTCTCACAAATACATCATAATTTTAGTGTTTTATGCCTTCCTGATACTCATTCTTTCCTTCCAGAGAACATAGGGAACACCATAATGTGCCTTTCATGTAGACTACAGGATTTGACCAGCCTACTCATCATGGCTTCCCAGTCTGATTTCACTAAGTACCAACCACACTGTTGAGCATCCAGCTCCAAATACACTAACTCAAAGTCTCTGTGCTTCCATTCCTGCTAGAAATCTCACACAAAACAAGTCCCTAATACAGACTGCTTCTCTAGAACACAAGCTGATTTTCTTACACAAAATTCTTTGGAATTCCAATTCTTGGCACTCCTCCATGTAATAATGTGGTAGATTACAGACTGGACTTGAAGTCATAAAGACCTCTATTCAAATTATGCTTCTGATGCTTAATGGCTGTGTGGCCTTAAGCAAGCCTTTCAATTTCTCTGAATTTCAGTTTCATTATCTTTAAATTTAAGATTATAATATACCTGAAGGACTTCTCTCCCAGGATCCTTTGATAGCTCTGATAATGGCAAAGGTGGATGGGTAGAAACCATAGCCTTTATAATATATATATATATATATATATATATATATATATATATATATATAAAACACTTTGCAAGCTTTAAAGTGCCATATAAATCTTAGTTGATAATTATAATGCTAGGGGAGAATAAGTATCCCTTAGCTGAATATGAGGGAACCTATGAAAACTGACATACAAGTATACTGCAGTCAAAGCAAAGGGCCAGGACATCTGCTAGTCCACCACAAATGCTCAGGTATCTAGAGGGTTAGTCCTGGGCATACTACTGAAATTATGCTAAAATAAAAGGCCAGGTGGTCTGGCCACATCAGGGTCCCTGGGCTGCTGTTTTATAATGCCAGCAAGTCACTGTGCATCCCATAACACACATGGCCCCCTGTCTCTTGGCAAACACAGTTCCCCATGAGGAGGCACAATGTACCAAGCTGCAGGAGAAATAATTACCAAATTGCCTGAAATAATTACAATTTCCAAACAAATAAAAGCCCCATGCTATCTGTCAATTTGCTGAAACAACAAATTGGGAGGGGGGGGATTATGACAGAGTACTCTTTGCCTGAATTTGAATATAAGTAAAGCAGTGTTGATTGGATGCCTCTCTTTTTAAAATAAATAAATAAATAGAATTTTTAAAAATCAAGAAAGATTTTTTTTTCATGGGCAAGGGAAACCCATTTTTGTTCATCACATATACATGTGAACATGCACATGGGAACACATGCTGATATTCAAGAGTCTTAGCTGGAAAATGGAAATTATAGAGCTGTTACTAACTTGACCCAACTGGCAATGTCAAGTTTGTCTAGAAACATTCAGGGCTAATTCTCCTTCCTGTTGAGTCAAGGCCAACCTGAAGTGAATAATATATATAGTTGGTCGTGGACTTCTCTTGGAATGCCAAGGTACCAACTCTGATGAAAGAGGGAAAAATGCTCATTTCCAAGGTAGTTCCTTAGAAGTGACCTTTTTTCTCCAGGTCTCTCACCATGGAGAGAGCATTCATTCTGAGGGATCTTGGGTATTTAAGACAGTATATTATTTCTACTCTCAGAACTGCACCAGTTCCCTCACTGAATTTTGCACTGCATTACATTCAAAGGAAAGTGTTTGCTCTCTGTCTGTGGTGTCGTGTTGTATTGTGTGTTTTTTAAGGTGCCAACATATCAAGTACAATCAAACCAGCTAACAGGGTCTTTCTTGGATTTATTTCATAGTGGTATGCATTTTTTCCCCTCCTGGATCTAAGCTGTCTGGGCACTACAGAGCTGCTCCTGTCTTAATTACCATAGAAAGAGCACTAATTAGAAACAAGGGGAAGGGTTGTTAGGGATTTGCTTCAGGATCAAAGACAACATAATTTTCCAATGGATATGAAAAGATTTGCATAGGAGAGGAGACAATGAAGAGACTAATGATAGAGCTATTAAGAAAAAGTAAAAAACACCACCAACAACAAAACTCCAGTCTTTTCTACCTCTATTGTAAACCATCTGGAAGAGGGAAATTAATGACTGGGCAAAAGATGTGGTCAGATTTTGGAAATTTGCCTTCAATGAAACCATTGGATGATGCAATTCCATGTTCTCCAAACACACAACTGGATTAAGAATTCTCAAGGGAAATCTGAATCTGAATCTGAACCTGGAAAAAGAGGTAGTGACTTAAATAAGAATATTCATTGATCTGTGCATGTAATGAGCTAAGAAACCAGTTTAGCTGGTACAATGCATAATGACTTGAAGTTAGGAGAAAATTAAGTTTATATCTGATCTCAGACATTTGCTAGCTTTTTAACCTTAGGTAAATCCCTTTAACCTTTTTGTGACTAAAATTTTCTTCTTTGTAAAAGGAAATGAGACTTTAATGGCCTCTAAAGTCTCTTCTAAATCCATGATCCAATCAATGGTAGCATGACTCTTTAGGAAATGATCATTCAAGGGATTTGAAAAGAAGAGTACTCAGATTTTTCTTGCCAGTGACCTAGGTTCATATCCTTTTGCTGACTCTTGCTACCTGTTTGGTCTTGGAAAGCTCTCTTAATTTCTCTAAATCTCAGATTTTCAATAATAAAATGAATTGGTTGGACTAAATGGTCTTTGGGATGTCTTCTATGATGATAGTATAATCCTAACCCATAAAAAGAATTTGGGTAAGGAGTCAAAAAAGTAAAGCAATAATGGCAAACCCACAGATTTCATTTCACTTTATTGAGATCTTCAGTGCTGTTTATGTCTCCCTATGTAACAGGGATTCGAAAATTTTTAGGATCAGTTGATTTGAAGGGACTGGTGCTCAAATTTCCATTCATTTAATTCATATAGTGCTGAAATTTAACTTACATTTGCAAAAGTCTATGTTTATGGGGGCAGCTAGGTGGTGAATAGAGCACCAGCCCTGGAGACAGGAGGAGCTAGTTTAAATTCAGCCTCAGACACTTACTACTTAGCTGTGTTGACCTTGAGCAAGTCACTTGACCCCATTGCCTTGCAAAAGACAAACACAAAAACAAAAGTCTATCTATGTTGGCCATTTTAAACCTACAGAAGAGGGGCGGCCAGGTGGCATAGTGGATAAAGCACCGGCCCTGGAGTCAGGAGTACCTGGGTTCAAATCCGGTGTCAAACACTTAATAATTACCTAGCCGTGTGGCCTTGGGCAAGCCGCTTAACCCCATTTGCCTTGCTAAAAAAAAAAAAAAAAACATACAGAAGAGACCTGAGTAGGGTTCACCTAATAACCATCAACATCTTTAAAAATGTTTCCCAGAATGAAATTTGAAGGGTTTTTGAGGTTAAAAAAAAAAAAGTTATGGTAATTAACTAATTAATTTGGGGCAAATCACTTTCTCTGAATCTCAGTTTCTTCATTTGTAAAATAGGGATAATACCAACCTCAGAGAGGTTGCCTGGTATCTTTTCTTCCAAATACTAGCTCTTTAGTCAAATCCAACTCTTTGTGTCCTCTTTTCGGGTTTTCTTGTTAAAGATACTGATTGCAGTTTGCCATTTCCTTATTACCTTATTTTTAAAGATGAGGAAACTGAAGCAAGCAAGGTGAAGTAATTTTCTCAGATTCACCCAAATTATAAATATCTAAGAACATATTTGAACTTAGGAAGAAGAGTCTTCCTGACCTCAAGCCCAGCATTCTATTCACTGTGGTACCCGGTTGCCACAAAGTAACTTTGGAAGGGAGTAGGCTAACCCTCCCTCCAACAAATGAGTTGTGTTTTTGGCAGAGTAGCAAAAACAAAGCTCTGTATGGGGACCCCCTTCCTCAGTTCTTTATCTGCAGCAGTATATTTACCAGAACACTTAAATGAGAGCATTACTACCTGTGACTTTGTCCTTATACTCACTGGTCCAAGTCAGAAAAACTATCAGAACCCCTTATTTTTGGCACTTCTAGACACTTACAGCTGATGCTATCACAATTCTACGAGGCAACATGAAGACATTGCCACTGAAAGACAGCACCTTGGCATGGGCATGCAAGGATTTTCCCCCTTGTCTGGCGGATCCTATGAGTAGCTGTTGTGCTCAGTGATGAATTACTAATTTCTGGAAACCTTGACTGGAGCCTGAAGGCAAGAGATAAATGTGAGTTTGGGGGTGTTGCAATGAGCACTCCCATAGATAAATGGCCAGTCAGGGCTGAAAGATGGTTTTACATTTTCTGAGTGTAATCAAGCAAGATGTAGCCAATATTCTGTAGTTCATTAGACTCACGTCTCTACTAACCTTTACTGTCAGAGGTTTCCCCAATGAGAAGTTTTCCTGCCTGCCCTGTCTGTTTCCAACATTGTAGCTTAGAGGAAATCAGGAGAGAGCCCACGATAACAGAAGGCGGGGGGGGGGGGTGCTCCACAGAGAGGAAAAGGTCAGGAAAGATTGGGTCAAGGAATGAAAAGGAGAGAAGAGAGAAATGGGCTCTACAGCAGGAACAGCAAGATAGATTGAAAGAGAAAAATACCCAGCCGAGCTCCACCGGCTTTGGAATACAACAGTTCTCAAAATTCCATTTTAGTGACTTTTTGATGTTAGTACATTCTCCGTTACTGCCAGTGGGGCACCAGTCTGCCAACAGGAACTGTGCAAGGCCATATAAATTTACTAAGAAGCTATTCACAAAAGAGTCTCTTCTCTCAGCTAGAGGAGCGTCAGAAAATGGCTGGCTCTATAAAAACAAAACTCTCAGTCTACGGAGTTGCATAATCATTGACTATGCAAAAAGGGGTCCTCGAACTCTTTCAGAACTTCTCCTCCTCCCTACTTCTTCCCAACTTCCCAGTGATAAAGGAAGGTAGAGGCAAAATGAAAGGAGAGAAATGTTAGTGATGCTTGACTAGAAACTATACCTGTCTGGTCATGCCCTGAAGAAAATACCCTTGACCTATAGTGGTTTGTAGACAGGAGGGATATGGGCAGCCACTGCCCCTCAATGAACTGGCTTCACCTTGATGAATGACTAGAAAAGAGTTAAAGGAAAACAGGGGCAGCTATGTGACCTAGTGGATTGAATGTTGGACTTGAAGACAGAGAGACTTTAGACACTTATTAGCCATGTGTGTCCGTGCTCCAGCTATTTAGCCTTACTTCTGCACATATAAAAAACAGTACCTACCTCACAAGATTGTTGTTAGACTCAAATAAGAAAATATGAGTATATAAATGTTAAAGTACACTATAAAATGCAAGTTTTTGTCGTTGAGTCATTTTGGCCATGTTCAAAATAAAAATCTCTGGAGTGGCTTGCTATTTCCTTCAGTTCATTTTACAGATGAGGGAAGCCGGCTGAAGTGACTTGCCTAGGGTCACATAATTTGTCTGAGGCTAGATTTAAACTCAGGAAGATGAATCTGATTGTTGTTATTAAAAACCTAATAAAGCTCGGAAAAATCTTTGAGACCAATTAGGGAGTCATCTCTACCAAAATTTCACTATGCTTTCAGAACTGAGTAAGATTTACTTAAAGTTGTTTGGGGGAGGATTTGGAACCTCACAGTTAGGACTACAATGGTCAAATTTATGAAATAAAAAGATTAATCTGGTTAAAATGATAAAAAGAAAAAAGAAGTCATTGCCATGAACAATTCAGAGTAAGCTCTGAGGTATGCTTGCTTGGATAAGAGTATCTCTTAAATGTACCAAATGTTGGTCTTTAGAAGAAAAATAAAAGAAAAGGGAAGATGAAGAGGGAAAGCTAATAATAGCACATATCCCATAGGTTTATTGTGAAACTCAATTGAGGTAATTTGTTAAAGTATTTTGCAAGCTTAAAACACTATGTAAATATTAATTTTTTTATAAACTGTTCACTTCAACCAAGTATATTAATCAGATTAGAGCTGGAAAGAATTTTGGAGATTCTCCAGTTGATCCCTCCTTTATCATACAGATGATAGATCAGGGGCTCAGATAGCTACAGTGGCTGGCCCTTGATCATACCAATCATAAATGGCATATCTTGAGATTTCAATTGACTCTAAACTATGTATTCTTTTATACCCACGTGCCATACTTCCTCCCCCAAAGTGAAGAAAGTTCACAGTGAAAGTCCACTTAGCTCTAGGTCAAGATTGAAGTCCTTTATTATGATCCTGGATTGGTTCCTCATGCCTATCTGCTTTTCTATGCATTCTTTGACCTTTCTAGACCCAAGTATCCTTAGCTGCAAGATGGAGATAAGAACCATCGAATGCATTAAAAAGCATTTTATATTTAAATACAATCTTCCCCATCTTGAAGCAGCCTTCACACACCATGAAAACACAAGTGTGACCCAATATACCCAAAGCTTATGCCTTCTGACTTAAAAGAGGCAACAGTGCTAGAAGCTCTTTCAGAATTTTAAGTATTTCCTTGAAGGTTGGTTGCTTTGAATTGAAGGAATACTTAGAAACGTCTCTGACTTTTCCCTTGCTAATGGCAATTCTCTTCTATGTTTGATTCAGGTTGAAGGCAGAGCTATATCTTAATCTGTATGTGGTACCTGAGTCCTATCTTCCATTTGGGAGGAGGGTTGTAACTGATAATTTTGATTTCCAGGGCAAGGAAGATGAACTCTATTTACTGATCTGCCTTTTACAACAAAAATTAGTTAAAGTTGGAGAGAGAACCCTGTATCCTGGTCTCTGATGCAAAGGACTAGGGAGTTAAAAAGTCCACTTCTTGAGAGAACCAGTCTGGAGAGAGGAGTGGGGTCAGGTAGGAAAAAATCAGGGTGAAGTAGGGGTGGAAGGTGTTGTCTGGCAGTGAGAAATGTGCTATCTGGCTGTCTCCTACGATCAATACCGAGGTGCTAAGCACAATTATTCCTGAGCTGATAAAGGATTCCAGGTGTTATGGGTAACCTCAGCCCCCTGGCAGCTGAATCAGATTTAATTGTAATTTGGGAAATATATAACCAAATAAATAAAAATACAATAATCCATAGATAATATTAATATATAGTTGACATATAACCTCAGGGATCTTTATGTGCTATTTAGTGGCCCCAATTTGAGTTTGACAACATCAACTTAGAGCAAAACCTCATTTATCCCACTCCACTTACAGTTCTGGAAAACGGTCAAAAGATAAATTGCACTTAGGATGAGATTGGTGTCAAGTACTCATCTCCCAAACAAGAGGACAAGTACTAATTATGGACACCCATGTCCCTCACACCCTACATATCACCAACCCTTATCTATTTGATCCCTTTATGGGATTTTTCCAGCTACTTCCTACCCTGTTGTATGTGTTCCTTCCATATGGTTGTGATAGATGTGCCTTCCTCTCCTAATCCTTTATTTCATCTCTCCCCTTCCCATCTCCCTCCATCACACACACTCGTTCTACCTTAGGGAATTCATTCTATATATGGGTCCTCACTTCATCAATCATCTACCAACTGTTGAATAATCCCTAGGTATGATGTGGCCTTTAGAGCTAGGTCCATGTGATGGAGAAGAAGAGTCCCATCTATTTGGCAGTAGCTGGCTTGACATGGAAGAAATATTGGCATGCTGGTAGTGTTAATAATTAAGCATATATACATTTACAACTACATCTATATCTGTGATATGTATTTATATGTGCACATATAAACACCTAAATGTATCACCCCAGGCACATGTGATATAATACATGCTTTTATGTAATGTGTATGCATGACTATGACATGCGTGACATTTGTGTGTATGTGTGTATCCAGCATTCTACATTGGACAGAGAACTGGCCCTGGAGTTAAGAAGAATTGGGTTCAAGTTCTATTTCTGATACCTCCTGAAGATGTGACCCTGAACAAGTCAAATGTGTAAATGCATATGTGTTCACTTTAGCAGGTCACTGTGGCATGGAGGTGACCTAAAGCCCAAGCTCTAGCCATTCCCACCACCTAACTGGAAAAGACTTTGGGGACAGGCCTGGAGTTGGTCTTTGATTTCAGGGCCAATCTATTTTATTTGGGAAATACGCATCCTCCATGTTGTCCCCAGGGTGATGCGTTTTCAAACTTAGCACCTCATGAAAATTATCCACCAAGCTGGATTAGGACATGTTAGGAACCATGTTAATAGAAGGAGTCTTCCTACTAATGAAAACTAATGAAAGTAGATCTGAGAAGTATTAATGGATGGTTTTTAGTTGTTTTCACTCATACCCAACTCTTCATGACCCATTTTGGTGTTTTCTTGAGAGAGATACTGAAGTGGTTTGCCATTTCCTTTTCCAGCTCATTTTACAAATGAGAAAACTGAGACAAGTGATTTGCCTACGGTTGCATAACTAATAAGTTGTCTGAGGTCAATTGTGAACTCAAGTCTTCTTTATTCCAGGACCAGCATTCTCTCTACTCTTCCACCCAGTTGCCCCCTGTTGATGGGTACCTTAAGCAACTTAAGATATATAAAGAACTCTCCTTAAAATTAATTCAGGTGGAATAAGACTGTACTGGGGAAACTTGTAAGTGATGATTGTTAAATTTTCAGTGGTAGCATTCTTTTAAGTTGCAAGTTTATTTTATTTATTTGTTTGTTTGCTTGTTTAAGGCAATGAGGTTAAGTGATTTGCCCAAGGTCACACAGCTAGGTAATTATTAAGTGCCTGAGGTCACATTTGAACTCAGGTCCTCTTGACTCCAGGGTTGGTGCTCTGTCCACTGTACCACCTGGCTGCCCCCAGTGGTAGCATTCTTACTTGGAAATTGGAAAATGCCACATATCAGGACTTGATTTACTGTTTTGTTGATTTCTAGACTTGAGAAAGTGATGGAACAAATATTAATAATGCAAACTGACCTAAAAAAGTATGTTGTGTGCACTTATTTTTCCTCCTATAAAGTTGGCTTTTACTGCTAGGTGGTGCAATTGATAGAGTTATAGACCTGTAGTCAGAAAGAGCTGAGTTCAAATCTGAATTCAGCTTCTTACTAGCTCTGTGACCCTGGACAAGTCACTTAACCTCTATTTACCTCAGTTTCCTCATCTGTAAAGTGGGATACCTCTTGGGATAATTGTGAGAACCAAATGCAACATTTTCAAAATATTTAACACAGCATCTAACATATAGTAAGAACTATATCAATGATAATTTAATACCACTACTGCTACTACTATTACTACTACTACTATCACCACCGCTACTACTGCTACTACTCCTACTCCTACTCCTTCTACTACCACTACCACCACCACTACCATTACCACTACTACCACCACTTCTGCTACCATTACCACTATCATTACCTCTACTACCACTACCATCCCTACTACAAGTACCACTACCACTACTTATCCTTAGCACTACTACCACTATCCACTACTACTATTATTATCACTACTACTACTACTACTTCTACTACTACTACTACTATCACTATTATTTATGATTGTATGATTGTATGATTTTATGTAGTTATGATTGTATCCTGAGGAGGAATTTCATAAGTAGCCCAAATTTAAGAAGATATTAGTATATAAATTATAGGCAAATAAACAAATAGGTACAGCATGGTGGGATAGAAGGAGTCCCACCACGGCAACCAGACAAACTGAATTATAGCCCTGACAGCATCAGTACCTGAGTGACCTTGGGTTTTTACATTGTTTGTCTAGGTCTCAGTTTCTCATAATTCTTATTTTTAAATAGCTCTTATGGGTTTTGTAGAGTACTTTACATATGCTCTCTGTTTTACATTCCTCAGTAAAATTTGTGAGTTAAGAATTATTCTTGCCTCCATTTTACTGATGAGTGTCAGAGAGGAAGAATAATATACTCAAAAAGTCACAAAGCTGGCAAGTTAAGAGATGGGACTTAAACACAGATATTTCTGACCCCAAGTCCCAAGAACTCAATCCTCTAAATCATATTACCTCTTCCATGTTATTTTCATGCTCAAAGAGGAACAGAATTACATCACTAAGTCTGGGCCAATGAACAGTGTGCCCAACTGGACTGATTCAACTAATATGATCTCAGAAGTCTCTATCACAGATTGGGCACAAATAAATTCATATGAACATTTGGAGTGGAGATGTCTCTAAATCTGTGAATCTCAAATTTCCTTTGAACTATGACAATTCAACTTTGCTCACAGAGTACAGAACCTTTTTCGATGCAGGCTTGCGATACTGGATGGTCCTGTGCCAGTGTCTCATGTTCAATACTTTTTCCATAAGATGATTGGAATGGACCATCTCTAAAATCCTTACCAGTTCAAAAAAGTCTATGATTCCTAAGTTATATTTGGAGAGTCAGATGACTTAAACAAGCCTAACATGTTTAATACAGTTTGTCTTTGTTCTATGCTCAGGCAGACCATCACACTTTTCCCACTGACCCTGGGGAATATTATTCTTTCTTTATTGACAAAAGTTATGTCATTGGTCTCAGAAAATATTTATAGAGATGTCTACCCTCCTATAAGCTCTTCTCCTTGAATAGGAGGGAGAAATGGGCTATATTAGAATCTAATATAAGACCTTTCATTGACCTGGTATGTCAGTGGATGAGCAGGTCAAAGATCTACCTGAAACCTTTCCTGCAGGGGCTGCTGTGCTTCATCAGACATGTTCCCAAGTCTCCAGTTTAGCAAGTTTCCTTTCCCTAAGGGGGGGGTGGGGTGTCTCTTCCATGCTCTTTTCTGCTCATAAGAGTTTTCCAACAAATGGGCTCCTTTCTGGAGAGCTCTGAAGCTCCTTTTATTTGAATTCCATTGTTACTCTTATCCTGACTCAGGTAATAACAGAATTATGGCATCTGAAGCACATTCAATTGTGGGAAGAAAGACCTTAGAGCATAAGGACCAGAGACTTTCTCCTTGATGGGGAAAACAGAGAACTCAGACTTCTGCACCTTGACTGGAATGAACATCATAGACACCCCAAATCCTGTGTGTTGTTAGTCCCCAGGGTAGTCCCCCCAATAGGCCTAATTGGACTCATATCCCACATAGGATAGGACCTGTGCCACTGTCTTGTGACTGATGGCCAATGAATAAGTTTTCAACTCTTAGAAGGAGGCAAAATTCAAATATAGCAGCTTAGAAGCAGACAGGCCCAGAAGAGGGGTACAATGTGATATTACAGAGTGGTAATCATAGGCCAGGTAATAGAGATAGGACAATGAAGAATGCCACAAATAGGACATAATACAGCATAGGCACAGTAGAGGAAGTTTACCCCACCCCATATCAGCACCCTAAGGACAAGGTGCTGATGGCCCCATCTTAGTTATAGTTCTGTCTGAATCTCCACCCCGATCTCTAACTATATATTTGCCCTATGTTGAGTATAGAGCCAAAGTTGAAAGTGAAGAGGGAAAGGAAGTACTGATAAGAGTTCTAATCATAAAAATTAGGGGGGTTGTCTGATAAAGTTAAGCAAAGTTCCTGGCATATTTATTCATTCATTAGTCATTCACAAGTATCTATTAGACACTTGCTTTGTGCAGGAGGAGCTACACAGAAGTAGAACCAATATTTTATAAATATTTGTTGAAATAAATTTAAACCAGATCACAGGGCATAGCTGCAATAGAATGTTGGAGTCAGAAGACTGGAGGAGGGCAATAGAATGAGTTAAGGACAACAGAGAATCCTATATGGAGGAAATGGCATAGGCCAATGGAGGAAGTTCATTCCTACTCCTGGGGCAAGACCCTGTAATACCTATCCTAATGACAACTCTGGCCCCATTTTTTTCCAAATTCTAGAATTTTTTTCATGAACAAAATTCAGTAGTCTTACTTGTCTCCCACTTAGTATCCTAAGTTCAATACAACATCAGTTTTGACAGTAAGAATGGAACCATATTAATACTGGACAGCTGCAGATTGTATAACTATTCTCAGGTCTTTTGGTGAACAATCACAGATGGCTTTCATCCTGAAACCAAAGATGTCTTATTAGCTTCAAATGGCTCCTTTGCAAGCATATTGAAGAATTAGTCAGTCAACTTGCATCATGAGGACTTTAAAAGAGAGAAACTGCGAATCACAGAATCATTGAATGTCCTTGAAGCTAAGACACAGAATCATAGGCTGCCTGGGTTAAATAGAAAACTTGAAATCAATGAGTCCAAGAAGGCTACCAGAAATACTTTTATTCAGCATCCCAGACCAATGATCATCTAGGCTTCACTTGAAAGAACACTCTACTTTGACTAACTCTAATTATTAGGGAGCTTTCCTTGAACAAATACCTGTCTCTGCAACTTCCAACTATGGCAGCTAAGTTTAATTCCCTTTCCCTATAACCATTTCCCTTGTCCCACTTCCTGTTCTTCTACAGGGCATAATATCTCCAATTTCTTCAGTAGCTCCTTCACTGTCTTTGTAGCCTCAAAATAATCAGGATGCCTGCTGGTTGTCCTCAAGCTTGTGACTATCCTTCCCAAAAATGTGAAACTGAATGATAGTATTTCAGATGTGACCTGATGGAGCAGAGCATATTGGCACTATCCTTGACCTTGCTCCAAACACCATACCTCTACATACAACCTCAAAATAAACTAAAAAAGAAAAAGGGAATGTGCAATTATATATTGCCTACTGCACAGGCAATATTTTGTCATTTGATCCTCATACCAACCCTGTGAAGTAGATACTGCTATTATTTCACTTTTACATTTGGGGAATCTGAGGCAAACAGAAATTAAATGATTTGACTAGGGTCACGCAGTTAAGTATCTGAGGACAAATTTGAACTTCCTGACTCCAGGACCAGCACCCAATGTCCCCTAACTACTCTAGCTTTACACTAGTCAAACTGTTGTTTGAGACACTGCTTTCATTGTCTTAAAACCCCTAAATCTTTTCATATGAACTTCGACTCATATGAACTTTCTCCATTCTCTGCTGTGCAACTAATCATTTGACTGAAACAGAGGACATTCCATTCATCCTGATTAAATTCCATTTTATCAGAGTTCATTGTTCCAGTCTATGCAGATCTGACTTGGTCATTCAGTTTATCTGCAATTTTGTTGATCATATCATCTATATCCTCATTCAAATTTTTGATAAAAAGACCAAGTTACTCAAAACCTTACAAAAATGATTGTTAAAACTATCTTTGCATGTAAATACAGTATTAAAAGCACCAATTTAAATTGAATAGAATTAAGTTTAGATTCCGAAAATGAGAAGATCTGGGTAATTGATAAGATCTGGGTAAAATGAATTTAGCCTTGGATGGAGGTAACACTGAGTCTGCTTGCTGAGAATATGGAAAGAATTTTATTTATCCTATTTCTGTATTTCCTTCTACTTGCATTTGGAACTCTGCCCAAAGAGCTATAAAACTGTGTATACCCCCTTGATGCAGCAATTCCATTACTAGGTTTGCATCCCAAAGAAGTTTTTAAAAATAGAAAAGGACCTATTTGTAAAGAAACATTCTTAGCAGCTCTTTTTGTGATAGCAAAAGATTAGAATTTGAGAGAATGTCCATCAGTTGGGGAATGGCTGAAGAAGTTGTTTATAATTGTAATGGATTATTATTGTGCTATAAAACATGGTGAGCAAATGATTTCAGAAAAACCTGGAAAGACTTACATGAACCGATGCAATGTGAAGTGAGGAGATCCTGGAGAACATTGTATGTAGTAACAGCAATATTGTATGATGATTGACTACAAATGACTTATCTATTCTCAGAAATATAATGACCCAAGACAATTCCAAAGGACTCATGATGAAAAATATTATCCACCATCAGAAAAAATATCTGATAGAGTTTGAATGCAGATGAAAGTATCCTATTTTTCACTTTCTGTATTTATGTGTTTTTCCTTTGAGTCTGTCTTCTTTCACAACATGATTAACATGATAATATGTTTTACATGATTGAACATGTAGGATCTATATCAAATTGTTTACTATCTCAGGGAGGGGAGAGGTAAAGAAAGAAGTGAGAAAATTTGAAACTCAAAAAATTTTTAAATGAATGCTAAAAAAATTGTCTTTGCATGTAACTGGGAAAAAATAATTTTTAAGAAGAATTGAGGAGCTGGAAGGGAAAAGATGACAGGAAGCATAGAATCTGAAATTGAATAAAACATATTAAAAAAATGTCTTGTACCTTGCACAAAGCAAGCCTATAATGTGCTTTTTCACCTCTGTGATTTGGATCACAAAGTACTTTCCACCTAGAATATCCTCCCTTTCCTTCCTAGATCCCCTGTCTCCACACTTTCTAACTGGTGTAGACGTTCTATTCTAGGTGTTGGGAATATAAAAGATAGTTCCTGTTCTCCAGGCCCTCACACTCCTTCGAGGAGGAGACAACATGCAAACTATGTACAGATGTGAAAATAATCAGCAGAGTTGGTGGCAGAAAATATTGAGTGAAATCTCGACTTTTGAAGGCCCTTCTCAATCTGTCTACATCCTCATCTCACACATATTCTATACCGCAGACAAACTGGGCTACTACCCAACTTTAGAACATGACTCATGCCTCTCTACTTTAGTGTTCCGTCTGTCTGAAATACATTGCCATTCAGATTTAACTACTGGTAACTTCCCTATCCTTCAAGAACTGGCTAAAATGTGTCTCTTCCATAAAATCATTTAAGTTCATCTTTCTAACTAGAAATTTTCCATTATGTGTTTACATAACCCTTCACCCTCTTCTCATGCCCTTATTATATATTGTAATTCCTTTAGATACATGTCTCATTGTCTTCGAAGGATGCCAGCTGAATGTTTCTAAATCTTTTGACCATATGTCTGTATCATCCATCTATCAAAAAACAAATATTTATTAAGCATTTACTATGTTCGTGGCATTGTGCTAAGGACTAGGTGGAGGAGGGAAATGGTCTCTACTTTCAATTCATTTGCATTCTAATGGAGGCCGCCATATGTATATAATTAAGTACTGCTATAAAAGATACTAGGTAGATGAAGGTAGTTTTAGAATGGAAGGCAACAGCTGCTGAGGAAGTTGGGGGATATAGGGAAGATTGAGTTTTGAAGGAAGTCAGGAATTTTAAGGAGTAGAGGGAAGGAAGGAAAGAATTCATGACATGGGGAACAGCCAGCACAAAATTGGAAATGGGAAAAGGAGTATCATGTGTGAAGAACAGCAAACAGACTGGACCAAATAGTCCAGGGGGGAAGTTATGTATAAGAATGGAATAATGGAAAGATGAAACTAGAGCAGCTTCATAGAGAATTTCAAATGCAAAAATAGAGGAGTTTATATTTGATTCTAGTAATACAAGGAAACCTTTGAAACTTGAGGAAGGATGGGGGCTGCAGTCAAAGGAATCTGCAATTCTAAAATCTATCTTTTCAACTGATGACTCTTCTATATTCTACTATGGCACATACAAACTATAAATAGGCAAGGCATCCATTTCTCTGTAGGTTATATGATAGGGCAAAAGGTACTATTTCCCTCCATTTTTTTCCAATACTTAGCCCCGCATCTAACTTTGAAAGTACCTGGGGCAAAAAAGTAGAATGAGTGAGATACTAAAAATGTTTAAGAGCTGCCAGCCTCCGACATTGCCAAGAAATGGTTTGATGGGCAGCATCCCCATCTCCTAATGGCGTATATAAGCTTTCTAGAGATCACAATCAGTAGTATTAGAGTTTGCTGCCTCTAAATCCAATGAGTAGTGACCCACAATCTCATGGGCTCTATCTTATTTCTAGCACTGAATTTGGTAATGACTCTCTGTACAAACTCATTCATTTTTAATCAGTTGACTGTAATGATTTGTTACAAATGATCTTTAATTCTGAATGGTAGTTAATGAGTGCTGAAAGGCACTTTTCTTGCTGTTTTATTTGGTGAAGTCTTTTTGTGAAATACTTGCCTTCCATTACTTAATTATATGTTTGTTTTTCTTATGCACACAATTTCTAACAGAATCTATAGAGGCCAATATTGGCACTTTGTCTTAGAAACATAGAATTGTGTGGCTGGGGGCAAGGGCTCTAGAAAACATTTATTCTTATTCTGCCATTTTACAGAAGGAAAAACTAAGATGTCAATAGTGAAATGATTGGCCCAGGGACATACAGAACTAAATCCACAGTAGCCTGACTATCTTGTCCAGGGTTTTCCCTAACCATTGAGTCTAAGGAACTAGGTTCAAATCTTGCCTCTATGCCTACCATTTTCTACCTATATGGCCTTGGGCAAATCACTTTAACTCATAAGGGAGTTTCTCCCTTCCATCTCTAAATCTATGATTTGTTGATCCTGAAAGATTTCATTTACTACTACCTTCTACTTTTATAGATGAGAAAAAGGAGACTCAGAAAAGGTTTGGATGACATCCACAAATCACACAGATAGTTAAGTGGCTTAATCAAGATTTAAACTCAAATTCAACACTCTTTTAGGGTGTACTGGAATCAGCTTATCTATATTCTGGATAACCTACTGTTAAATTGTCAGAGTGATGTTTTATACTTTGAAAATCAACAAAGACTACAAGTAGGGCTTGATTTATTGTTTTGTTGATTGTCTAGACCTACGAAAGTGATGTAAAAAATGTTAATCACAGATTAGACTTAAATTGTTACCGGCATACTTTTTTTTATTTTATTTTTTCTGGAGTCTATTGTTAAACATTTTCCAAACACATCTCTTGTTTTACACTATCTTGATGCTACAAGAATACCTCGAAGACTCTTTAGACTAGGGTATTAATAAATAGAACAATGGGGAGTGGTGGAATTGAAATATAGGGTTTCCCCCCCCACTAATTTAGTGTTCCTTCCATTCCTGTGACTTTACTGTCACCATGCCAGTAGAGCAGTTGCATTTAATGAGGGCACAACAAAGCTTAACACAAAGAAATGAATGACCAATGATGAAATTTAATATATTAGGAACAAATCAGTAAGGGAAAAATCTTTGGGTTGGAGGTCCACTCGCATACCTTTTAAATTGTATCATGTAGGTGGGCAGTCAAGGTTAGATTTGCCCTGCTATGGGCACATTCTCAGCCAGAACTGGGAGGTATCTCTGGTCTTCTGATAGTTTCTACCTAGGAATAAGATGGTAAATGTGTAACAATAGACCCCCCCCCAAAAAAAGAAATCTATACATATTTTTAGGTTTAATATTCATTATTGACACTATTTAAAATTCTGGAAAATCAACAAAAAAGGTAGTCCTAATTAGTATTTCTGAGGTATAAATAGACTGAAAATTTGAAAACTTACTTTCTTGAGCAGTTTAAAGCTCAATAAAGACCTTCTAGTTTTATCCAGCCCAGTAGGTACTTAAAGACATAGTTCCTGCTTAGTTGTAAAACTGAGCAAGGGCCTTTCCTTCTCACCCTGCACCTTCAGGCTCATTAAAGATCCAAGTTTAGGATTAGAAAAATGCCACCATGAACAGAGGAAAAGAAATCCTATCAATGATAAAGGTGGGAACCTGGAGGGGCTTGGGTCTAACTGAAAGGAGAGGAAATGTGATCCAGGAAGCAGAATTGAATTATGACCTGATTATTAACCTGAGCTTGAATACTAAGAATGTCTTGGATAGGGTGCTTGACGTGAAGTTAGGGAGACCTGAGTTTAAATCTTATCAGATGCTAAGAGTGTGACTCTGGCTAAGTCATTTAACTTTCTATGTCTCAATTTTTCTTTGATGAAAAATAAAGATTTTGGTTCAATTGCCTCTATATTTCCTTTAAGTCTAAGTCAACGATCCTATAATGATTTTCCCAAGACATACTGCACTAAGCTGTCTGACCGAGTCACGTTTACCTAGAAGTGGCCCTAGAATAGCCTTTTCTTGATTCATTTCAATGGTATTTCATTTTCTTTTCTTTTTCCCAATTCCATGCAAAGAGGTTTCAACATTCATCTTTTTGTAAGCTTTTGAGTTCCACATTTTCCTACCACTCTCCCTTCCATCCCCCCTCCTCATGATAGCAAGTAATCTGATATAGGTTGGAAATGTACAATCATATTTTACATATTTCCATATTAGTCATGTTGTAAAAGAAGAAACAGAACTAAAGGAGAAAAATATGAGAAAAAAAAGTTTTAAAAAGTGAGCATAGTATGCTTTGTTCTGCACTGAGACATCATAATTTTTTTCCCTGGATATGGTTGGCGTTTTCCATCTTGATGCATTTGGGAGAGGGGGAGATGGAATGGCAGGACCCATCAGCTGAGCGTGTCTCTGGGTGTCTTATGTGGAATCCCAGGCCTTTGTATTGGCGACAAGATCTAACACAGCTGCTGTTTAAATCTAAATCAATGAGGAGAGTCTGATAGCATCCAAAACTAGATAAAACTGTCAAGGTAAAAAAAAGTTCTAATAAAGCACAAATTAGGCCTTGGGTAGAATCAGAGACCAAGAGGAAACAAACAAACAAACAAATGCAGTGAGCAAACAGACACTCTATATCTATATATTAATATCTGTATTATATCTATATCTATATCTATTATAAACATATATGCCTATTTGTCTGCATGTGTAATGTGTGCCTATGTACATGCAGGCACATAGACATATGCATGCATATTTATGAGAATGTATTATTTTATACATTTTTCCTTTTAGAATTTTGAGATCTTAACTTTCTTTCCCTTTCACTCCTCCCTTAGCCACTAAGAAGGCAAACAATATGATATCAGTTAAACATGTGAAATCATGCAAAACATATCTTCATATTAGTCATTTTCAAAAAAAAGCAAAAAAAACCAAAGTGAAAATTATATTTCAATTTCCACTTAGAACTCATCATTTCTCTCTCTAGAGATAGCATTTTTTCATCATGAGTCCTTTGGAATTGTCTTAGATCCTTGTATTGAATAGAGTATCCAAGTCAATATTTTTGAGATAAGCTAAGCCCACCTGTTATCAAGGAAAACTGGAAAATGGACAATCTCGGGACTTTCTAGGGCTCTGATGTTTCAGAACTCTGGAGAGCTTTTTGACTTTTAAGCATC